>NC_091127.1:175855021-175942521 GCF_040183065.1 Periplaneta americana
AGCTCAGTGGGAGAGCGTTGGTACGTTTAACCAAAGGTCCCGGGTTCGATACTCGACCCCGGAGCAATTTTTCCCTCGAAATTATTCACTCTTAATCTCTGTTCCCCTCTCAAAGTGAGAGTCCAAGTTTCACAGCCATTCAGTACACCCGGTATTATAATTGTTTTATAAATTCTAACTTTCAGATTTTTTGACAGCAGACTAGATGACAAAAGCTTCTCAACCGAATAATAACAGGCATTTCCCATATTTATTCTGCGTTTAATTTCCTCCCGAGTGTCATTTATGTTTGTTAATGTTGCTGAAATATATCTGAATTTTTCCACCTTTTCGAAAGATAAATCTTCAATTTTTATATTTCCATTTCGTACAATATTCTGAACACGAGACATAACCATATATTTTGTCTTTTCGGGATTTACTTCCAAACCTATCTCTTTACTTGCTTCGAGTAGAATTCCCGTGTTTTTCCTAATCACTTGTGAATTTTCTCCTAACATATTCACGTCATCCGCATAGACAAGAAGCTGATGTAACTCGTTCAATTCCAAACTCTACAAAATCTAAATTTCACAAACGAATAATATACGTCCAAACTGAAAACAACATGGTGCCTTCCACACTTCATCATTTGTCATAACATGAAATTTCGTATCGCTTTAATATCGTATAATTTATTCTTGAATTAGGAATAATATTCATATATTTACAAATTAAATAAAATTTTCGTTAGGAGAGCTGATTGTAATATCTACTCTAATTATTAACGTCCAGTACATAGAATTGATTTTGATTTACGTATACAGTATGTCCCTAATTACAGTAGTAAATCAGGTTTTTATTTAATTAAATAGAAAAAATGTATTAGAAATCTTTGAATGTGCAATACGAATAATTAGTAGGTATATAACTAAGTATTGTAAAATGCTGCTCACAGGAACAAAAAAGGCAAAGTTTTCATGACACTCCATTGAGGCACGTAGCAGGGATCTCGATACATTGACGTTCAAAGATATCTGACCTACGATTTTATGATCGTGTAAGCGAACTCTCTAATCACGGGATAAGTCAGAACCAAAGATATAAAAAATTGACAAACTTTGAAATAGTTCCACTAGTTCTCGATAGGTGACACCATTATTGGAGCGATTGTAGGACTCTGAGTTCTGCATTAACGACTGGCCTACGTCTGTGTTCATTACACAACTAAGTAGGCCATGAAAAATATAGCTCTCCTTGGCAACGGTTTGTTGTTTTTGGATTTGTATATTTCTTACGATAAATAAAACTGTTCCTGAGTTTGGCTTACTTATTATATTGTATTCACATTACAATATTTAAAAAAAGTGTCGGGAGGGGAATGATGATGTAGATTAAGCACAAATTATTCTCATTATTGACAATATCAGCGGTTTCCAGTTAAATCCAGTATTGTTTTACAATCAGTAGAGTGATCTGAAAAATTGATTGTAGGTATAATTAGTAATCATTTGTACCCAACAAACTTTTATTGTAAACTAGCCGTACCCGTGCGCTCCGCTGCACCTGTTAGAAATAAATATAAAGTAATTACATAATTAAAATAGGACGTTTGATCCAGGGGACAACTTTTACAACAGCGCAACATAATCTGCTTCGCTCATTAACCAATTTTTTGTTTTGCATTGCATTTATTGCATATATATTATTTTAACACGATTCAATTGAGCATAGTTAAAATTTGAATTATAAAATAATGGATTGCTAAGCTAACGTACTATTACTGCATACTAAATCAATATACTCTCGTTGTTCGTTAATTCTCTGAGATTAAAATGAGTGTACATAAATATTATTTTAAGAAATACAGAAAACGAATGTACAAAATAGCCTATCAAATTTTCTGTGCATAAGAAGCTATTTTAATATTACCTATCCTCGATTTACTCAGACGTTACTGTAATAACATTATAGCATTATGTCCATCTAGAGAAACTACACTTTCCAATGGTGAAATAATAATTAATTATACAAATCGGTTAATTTAGCTTCTGATATTACTTCATACAAACACAGAAACATTCTCTGTAGGCTATCTTTCATAGCTTTCGATTGTTGCTGTCCAAGGCCCCTGTTTCGATTGTTGCTGTCCAATGCCCCTTATAGACGAAGTCATTTGTTCTTAATTCATTGCATCGTCTTAGATGGCGTTATTTTAATTTTAAATCTCATTTATCTCATTAAATATCATCCTATCAAAATTTTGTAAAGAGTAAAACTTATCGGAAATCATTTTTAAAGAAATGTTTGTTATGTAACATTTTTCACAAAAATCAATAATAAGCGAGATATTTCGATTTATTTAATTCGGGCCCCCTTATAACCCCCCTTTTAAATAACGTATTTTGAATGCCATATAGCCTAAAATCTAAGTTACAACGAACTTAATTTATATTCCAATTTTCATATAAATCGGTTCAGCCATTATCGCGTGAAAAGGTAACGAACATCCAGACAGACAGAGAGACAGACAGACATACAAACAAAAATTTCAAAAAAGCGATTTTCGGTTTCAGGATGGTTAATTATACATGTTAACACCAATTATTTTTGGAAAATAGAAAATTACCAGAAAAATTTTGGCTACAGATTTATTATTTGTATAGATGATTTCCTATGTTTTCATATCATTTATCCTTTCAAATTGTCACACAATTGGTTTTCATGATTATTGTTTATGAATTGATTAGCAGGCCGATCTATTCGAACCCTTATTTAGGGCGGCATTTTTTTATGAAATTATGGAAATAATGCGGGTATATTTATGTACGATTGGCAACACTAACTATTATCTTCGCCATCTGTTCATAGAAGTAATAACTAAAGAAGCCATGCTTACACCAACAAATTATCTATCACTATCGATTAGTAGGATCAGGTATCTTTGAACGCCGGTGTACTAGGGAAAGGTAATGTGCCATTAAATTCACATAATATTCATTGAAAAAGAAATCTTTAATAAACGAGAGCTGAATATATTATTTTGGAACAATAATTAGTTCATACAGTAGTATTAAAAATAGTTCACATCACCTTCACCATCTTTGACCTTAAATGTCGGTCCATATTAACTTCAGCGCTTGTTATGTCATACTCGTCGCTTTCATTTGTTTCTTTAACCCAATTTTTATCGACTCAACCTCATCTATGGCAGTTACGTTTTTCTCTTTTTCCACACTGACAACCTACATTTCAATTCATGGAATCATTCATTAAAGAGAGAATATTTAAATTATTTTATTTCCTCTCATTTCTATTGACTAGTCGACCTGGTTGGCAAGTTGGTATAGCGCTGGCCTTCTATGCCCAAGGTTGCGGGTTCGATCCCGGGCCAGGTCGATGGCATTTAAGTGTGCTTAAATGCGACAGGCTCATGTCAGTAGATTTACTGGCATGTAAAAGAACTCCTGCGGGACAAAATTCCGGAACATCCGGCGACGCTGATATAACCTCTGCAGTTGCGAGCGTCGTTAAATAAAACATAACATTTAACATCTATTGACTGAAATTGTAATATTGGCAATAGTTAAGTGTGTACCTATGAAGAGTTGCATAGGCCTATATTTTATGCATTAAACTGTAGCATAGCATAAATGATTGTATATTACCTTATCTATAGACTAAATGTGGTATAACCTCAGTCTCTTTTATTTCTTAAATCATCGATTGTGTCGAGAGTTAGTTTGACTGAAGTGTCGCCATACTCTTTCGGTTGACTGACAACTAATATTAAGCAAAACGTCCTATATACACATATTATCTCTGGTAACATGATATTAAGAAGATGTCGAGCTATAATTTCTTGCAATAACAGGGTTTTAAATAAATGTTCTCTCTTACATAATCGTTCATAAACACATTCTAAAGGCAATGACAATAGTAATATCTATACGAAGTAATCTTAATTGAGTGAAAAGCGTACAACATCTTATAGAAATCAAATTTCATAAGCGTAAGTACGTTTCACTTCACAATTGATTCGAAAACAGAGTCTTCGACTCGCGAAATAGTATTGTTCCTTAACACGTGATAAAAATATTTTGTCAACGTTACATGGGCAAGCTTTTAAGCCGGTCTTCCGTCCTTTTCCAGTATCGAGCTGCATCACCTCCGCCTGCATTCCTTATAGCTTGGGGACACATCTACCTTAAATATATATTTCTGTTCGACAGTAACTTTCCACAGTATTTCGAATCTCTAGGAGGATGCCAAAGATCGGGAATAAGTCGTGAAGTCCAATTTTATAGAACTACTTCGAAATACATAAAACTCTTCATCACCTGACATCAAAGATTAGACCTCTTGCTTGGTATCACTCTACTGGCTTGAGGATTACGAAATGTCACCAGCAAATCATAAGAAGCACTACACTTGTGCTTGGCGTAGTGAAAGTCCATCGAGTGATGGAATGGAATACAATATAATACGACCTAACACTGCGACCTTTTATGATCTATTACGCTAACCCTCAAGCTAGATGCATTCCAAACCCGCACAGTCCAGACTTCGAGCAGGAAATCCCTCCTCGTCCCTAGGCCAGCCCCCTCCGTGCGTTGCCAGCCTGCGATCGAGGAATGCTATGGAATGATGACGAAATAATAATAATAATAATAATAATAATAATAATAATAATAATAATAATATATTTAACCTGGCAGAGTTAAGGCCATACGGCCTTCTCTAACACTCAACCAGGAGTAAAACTGCGTTACAAAAAACACTACAAATTTACAAAGTACACTACAATTTTACACACAAAACTGAATAAGATAATAGTAATAAAATGTAAACAACAAGTAAGTAGAAATCAGACATAATATATAACATACAGAAAGAAAGAAAGAAAGAAAGAAAGAAAAAAGCATAATAAAATGTGAATAGCAGGTCAAAATAAATGAGACATACAAAGTATAAAAAATAAGACAACTATTGATAATAATAATAATAATAATAATAATAATAATAATGATAAAAATAATAATAATACTAATAGTAGTAATAAAATAGTGCAGTACAAAGCATACAATGAATACAATATTTTTAAGTACACACAGTAAGGAAAATTATGATTATATATAGCTCAACTTATCACATTATAGATATACCATTATCGGAAAATATAAAACAAAAATATAAAATAAGTTAAATATCACTAGAACATAAAAAAAATGTGAATACATGGAAATATGCAATACAACACTTGTCATAATAGTAAGTTAGTTTGGCAACTCGTCATAAGATAATTTTCTAACTTGGATTTGAAAGATTTCAATGTTCGGCAGCCCTTGACTTCAGGCGGCAGAGAGTTCCAGTGACGAGAGGTAGCAACAGTGAAAGATGAGGAATACAGAGATGATGTGTGATATGGAGAAATGATGACGGAATAATGTAAATGAGTAATGTGAGAAAAAGGGGGAACCCCGAGAAAAACCCCAACTGCGACCTTCTCCGCCACAAGTATCACTATAGGTTTTTCAATGAAAAATCTCAGACTTCACGAGGACTCGAACCCGGGCCGCCTGCGTGTCAATCCGGAGGTCTGACCACTCAGCCAACACAGGGGTGAATAATGCATTAAAGGTAATTATAGGTAGTTGCCAGAACATACATAATTTTTTTTTTTTTCAGATAGTTTGGTAGACTATGCATTTTGATGAAGACCGTACTTGTTGTCTATTACTTGTCCCAAATAGTACGGCACATCAAGCCGTTTGTAATTACGCCAGATAATCTACGTACTTATTCCACTTAAAAACTAATTTAATCGAGCGTGGTTGTGGAAGCGTTGTTTCGGATTATCATTCTGAAGGCCCGGGTTCAAATCCTGAAGCCGACTAATCAGTAGGCCTATGAGTTTTTCGGGGATGGCATTTACTTTCCATCTATCTCCAACGTTCTGTCTGCTGTGTAGCTGTACATATACAGTGCGATCGAAAAGTCCCTCCGCAGCTCCATTAGTTCTAGTAATCCTGTAGAAAGATGGGACGTAATCCTATACAAAATTTGGCACTTCCCCATCAATTCCGGTTTGACAACCTCACATCCCCAGTCCATCATATGCTTAGCGGCCAGTGTTGCCACTTGAATTCTCTGTCTAATGAATTCTCGACTACACCGTGGCTACAAAAGCACTGCGGAGAGACTTTTCGGTCGCACTGTATTATGTGTTCGTTTTGTCTTTAGAGGTCCCTCACCAGTGGAGTCCCTCCTTTATCCATGCCTCGTGTGTGATAAAGAATTATCCCTCCCTTACGAGTACTGGCTTGTAAGACCCACAAAGAAAGAGATTAAGCGGATAAAGAAAAATATCTAATTTATAGCAAGCTGTGGCCCAACTTATGCCTTACCCCATTTGATAACCGAGTAATTATATTATATCTACGTCACTGAAATGTGAATATGGAGAAGGATGAAGCGTGTGAAATGGACAGACAGAATAAGAAACGAAGTTATATTGGAAAGAGTGGATGAAGAAAGAATGATGCTGAAACTCATCAGGAAGAGAAGAAGGAATTGGCTGGGTCACTGGTTGAGAAGAAACTGTCTACTGAAGGATGCGCTGGAAGGAATGGTGAACGGGAGAAGAGTTCGGGGAAGAAGAAGATATCAGATGAAAGACGACATTAAAATATATAGGTCAAATGCGGAGATTAGGAGGAAGGTAGAAAATAGGAAAGACTGGTGAATGCTGGGTTTGCAGTAAAAGGCCTGCAGAAAACTAAGAAGGAATGAATATGCACAGTAGACCAAAGGAAGCCTAAGTACCTGGATCCGTTCCGGATATAGCCCTCGAAAAGCCAAGGCAAATCATGTTAATCCATTGACTGATGTTTTTCATCTTTTAATTACATTAAATGTAATTATATATACTTATAAATATAGAGTATATTCTGGGAAGTTTGTGTTTTTGTGTTGTTACCGTACATATTTCATAGTTTGATATTCCAAGCATATAGGAATTGTGCTTAATTTGATTGTTCTCGGCTAGAGCGTCTGGCCCCGAAACCAGGTGGCCCGGATTCGATTCCCGGTCGGGGCAAGTTACCTGGTTGAGGTTTTTCCGAGGTTTTCCCTCAACCCAATATGAGCAAATGCTGGGTAACTTTCGGTGTTGGACCCCGGACTCATTTCACCGGCATTATCACCTTCATCTCCTTCAGACGCTAAATAACCTAGATGTTGATTTTTTTAGTTGGTTATTTAACGACGCTGTATCAACTACTAGGTTATGTAGCGTCGATGAAATTGGTGATAGCGAGATGGTATTTGGCGAGATGAGGCCGAGGATTCGCCATAGATTACCTTGCATTCACATTACGGTTGGGGAAAACCTCGGAAAAAAACCCAACCAGGTAATCAGCCCAAGCGGGGATCGAACCCGCGCCCGAACGCAACTTCAGACCGGCAGGCAAGCGCCTTAACCGACTGAGCCACGCCGGTGGCTCCTAGATGTTGATAAAGCGTCGTAAAATAACCTACTAAAAAATTATTGTTCTGAAAATTTTTTATTTTATCTGTATAATAATGAACCTCATATTATTCCACGTTCATGAATGAGTTATTTTTCATAGATTAAACTTCAAAATCATATATAATTAAATCGTATTGTAAAACAACTCTTCTAGAATTAAGTAGATAGATATATGGATTTATTGAGTAATATTATACATACAGATTTTATATTATCATAATTTTCTCTAAAATCCAATGCACGGGTCTTCTGACCGTACGTGCTTTGTACCCAAAACAAGTCCTCCTTTGTAGGTTCCGCCCCTTAAAATGGAAATGGCACAACAAAACACATTATATAATATATCCTAACCTAAAAGACCTAAAAGTGTACAGTTGGGCAGATACTATTATCCCTTCCTCAGTTCGCGTCACAAACTTCAACAGCTGAAGTTCTAATCTTTCTCGCCTTCAAGAGGAACAATCCAGTCTTTGTATGTATGTATGTATGTATTTATTTACACTGCAAGTGGGCAAGCACCCGGTGGCAGTGGTATATACAATATTATCAATACACAATAAAATGATAACCAATAAACAATAAAATTTACAATACACAATACAATTTTACAACACATATACAATTTCACACACAATACAATAATAATACACAATACAATTTAACACAATAATAATAAAAAATAAATAAAATACCTAATTTTACAATACAACCTACATAATTATCTATAGGTCCTACATAAGTTTCAATAGTCTTTCACTTTACTCTCATCTCATTCCCTGTAGTGGCACTATGACGCATTTTACTGACACTTTAGCACACATTTCACTAACATTCTGTAACTCATTTCACTGACACTATAGAACACATTTCATTGACGCTATAAATTATCACTGATCGGAACTGTTCACTACACTGTGAAACCATAACTTCACTGACTCACCTCGCTTCACTGATACAACAGTTCAAATAAGTCAAATAATTACATCCTTATGCATACTTATAAACAGAACTACATTTAAACTAAACATTTCTAGTCTAAGGCCCTCTTACACGCTAGTTTTAAATAATTTACAATTCAAACCTAGGAAGTAAACTCGTCAGCCTAGATAAATACATGTCACCTTAAAAAAAATTAAATGTTGAATGTCACCTTAATTTTAATTTTCACTTTATATACAACTTTTTAAATTATTCTTGAATCTCCTTAAGGAAGGACAGCCCTCAAAGACCGCTGCAGGTAGGTCATTCCAATCATTTATAGTTCTATTTAAAAATGAGAATTTACCTACAGCCGTTTTCTGTTTCCTACATTTGATTTTAAAATTATGATCGTTCCTACCATAGTACGTTGGCTTTTCTAACCGAGCCGTTATGTCTACCCATGCTTTCTGACCTAGATGTGCTCTATACAATGATGTTATTCTAGTTTTCCTACGTCTGTTTTCCAAAGTTTCCCATTTAAGTTATTTTATCGTATAACGAAACAAATATATATACTTATACGAAGGCGGATACGAACCCGGGTTTTCTGCGTGTGAAGTCAGAGTTTTACCACGGAGCTATGACACATTCCCATTCTCTATTCCCCATGAGGTCAAGACATGCAAGCGAACTCCTATTCTGATTTAGCATCGAGAGTGATAAATATTTTCTCCCTACATGTTCCAATTCGACACACTGTAATAAAATATGGAATTAAGTAAAAACTAGTTCGCTCCTTTTTTGTCAAGGACTTTTTGACCTAGAATTGTCGCTCCAGCTATGTAGACAACAGTAAAGGCATTATGTCAGCGGTCAGGGCAGGTTCGGCTGTATTTCATTCAGGCCTGGCGCCTCTGCGATGCCACGTTGAGAAAAGATAACTTGGCGTCGTGTTACGTTGTAACATTTCCTTTGTATTAGATCAATAACTGTTCACATTTGCTGAAGCGCTTGCGACCCATGCACTGGAAATCATCCCACTCTGCCTGGCCTAACAAAGAATAAAACTATATTGACAATAGCAAGGACGCATGTTTCCATTTATTTATTCATATTCAATCAATATTAATAAAATAAACTGGACAATTTTCAGACGACAAGTTGTCAGTCTACAAAGGAATCCGTCAAAGAATCAGTAAATCGGTCTTTCCCATATATTTTAATGGCATCATAGGTAAAAAATAAAAAAATCAGTCTAAAATAGATTATTTAGAAAATACATACCGGGACATCATTTTATTTTTACTTCAATTTTTATTGTACCTGAGTTTTTGAATGTACTTCACTCCCACCCCTTCTACTAATGAAGTTCAACCGTCCTCCACACAGAACAAGACCGCATATACAGTCATAGTAGCCTTACGGTCATAGTAAACAGTACGTTCCAGAAATATGTTCGCGTTTTCCAGTGACGAAATAGCTTTCAATATTGAACCATTTTTGCACAGGCACTGTCGTCCATTTGCCTACGTCGTATCCCGGTTTTCCCCACCAGCTTTTATTCGCCAGCTAGTGGCTGGGCTATTTTAGCTCTTTTCTGAAAACATTAATTTCTGTTAGGAATTGGACGTCTACGTAATATTATACGACTGTTTCAAATAACTCAAATAAAAGGGCCTCGTTAAGTAATTAACTGTCACGTGATTTCCTCCCTTTCTACGACATAACCACTTGACGGACAGTAGATAGTATGTCTGAGTAATTTTATCTTTTCGGATCGAGCAGAAGTGAAGATTGAATTTACAGTACGTAAGGTACTCTTTTATAGAGTAGGTACAGAATTATTTCAACATGAATTACTAATACGAAAGACTAAACTGGTAATTGGAATTAGGTGCAATAGTCTATAGTGCGATAATATGCATATTAGAACTGAAGCCTGTATCGAAATAAACGGCTACCATTAACAAATGTGTTTAAATATCCATATTATGATTATTTTTCAATTTAACTTCATTCTCTATATTGTATGCTAATGTGTTGTAGACAGTATAATATACACTGCATAATGAATACGTATGCATGGAAAGCTCATTTCGTGAGTAAAAACACTCATTGTTAATACTGTACTGTATTCTGATTAAACAAAAGCCTAATGAAAATTATTAAACTCAAAAGCGCGATATTTCCTAGTTTACGTAAATGGATGAACTACTTTTCTTCCCTCCTATACCTAGTAAAGTGATTTGTTTGTATATTACGCCAGTATCATCGAACTCCAATCGTGGAAGGGGGTAGCAAACGGCGTTGATCCAGAGGTATAGCCAAGTTAATATTTAAAATGTTAGTAAAAATAAAATGATGTCCCTGTAGAATAATACTCGGGTTAGTGTGTAAAGGGAGGTAACTATAAAATTGTGAAAAATCAGTTCTCTAGCTACAAAAGAAGACAAACATACAAAGAGTGCCGAAATTAGGAGTTACCTTGAAATAAACTATAAAAATACTCCGCAGCCATCGACTACATGAGATATCTCTCCTTACACACTAGTAGAGATCTTACGTAGCTAGATAACTCATTTTCCACAATTTTGGAGTTACCTCTCTTTACACACCCACCCGAGAATAATTATTATATTCACATTATAGGCCTATGCCGTACTGATATTTTGTTTTGATATCTGAGATCGAAAATAGCGTAAAGTTTTATTGCATCATTTCAAATCCCAGCAAAAACCTATAACATGATTTAGAATGTCATAAAATCATGTAAGAGATTTTACGTCGCCAACTAGTGACCAGATAATGATAATGGAATATGATCGAAAAGAATAACGTTAATGGCTAATATAAGAAAACAGAAGAACGCCGAGAAAACCCCTAAATGAGACCTTATCTTCCAAAAGTGTTAATATAGATTTTTCAGATGATATTTTGATGGTCTAGACCACTCAGAGATAATGTAATGTATAGTTTGAATTAATAAAACACTAGTTTAATTTGTTGTATTTGTAAGGATCCTACGCAATAATATACGTGTGTTTTTTGCTACGAATTACTAGTTGAGATAAATGTTTCTGCATGAGTGACTTCCATTCAAACACAAATGTCTGTAGTTACACACGTATGAAATATCCAACAGCTTTTGCGGCACGATATGGGATGATGAAAATCTGCCCTTTTCGTTTGTTTTTTTTCGATTTTGTCAATTATTTTACACTAAATATATACTGACGTTTTAGTAGTGTGTAGATGATTTTATCAGTTGTTTCCAAAGTTGGTAAAACTACACATGCAGACGAGAGCAATCAGAGATTAACCTAGAAAATAAATGAGTGCCACAACAATGTGCTATGAACAGAATGTAGCCTACTACAAATAAGTATCTAATACAGTGTTGCCAAGTCAGAGGTTTTGTAGCTAAATCTGGTGCTTTCAGGACTATGGTCAGCTACAGAATTTTACCGTCAGCGGCTAGCTATTTATTTGGCGTTTTTTGATGATTCCGGCAGAAACAGACGATATTTTTTAGTTTTTCTTCTGTAAAGATGTTATAATTGTTTTTATATGTAGCCTACTTGCGGACAAAAATATTAGTTAATCATAAACCAGAGTTTAATATAGTATTATCAAAATTCTTCATTGTGCAAGTATAAAATATCAACGTTTTAAGTTAACTCAATTTGGTACAACCACGTCCATTTCCTACTTCATCCATTGTTGTACAGATAAGGTATGCCACATTCGTTAAACTTAAGTGTAATCATGTATGCATTGTTTTTGTAAATGAATTGATATAATCATAAAGAGTAGATAATGAACTGAATTCTTATTTTCATTTATGATAACTTATACATACTAGGTTCAAAAAGTTCCCGGAAAATGCTAGTATCAAACAACGTACTTTAAACACTGTTCTACAGCATTCCCTTCAAAATAGTTGCCTTTCGCAACAACACACTTTTGCCAACACGTGTAGAGTTGCTGGAAGCCATTTTGTGAAACCCGTCTTAGTGCTCTCGTCGCGTTTGCGATAACCTCTTCAGCATTGAATCTCAGTCCTTTCAGATGACTTTTCAGACGGGGAAACAGAATGTAATCAGGTGGTGAGAGATCAGGAGAGTATAGTGGATGATCCAAAGCAGTTATGTTGTGCCTGGCAAGAAAATTCTTTACAATAATTGCGCGATGAGCAGGTGCATTGTCATGCATAAGGAACCAGTTGTTTTCTACCCACTTTTCTGGACTTTCCTTCTCACTGCGTCCCGGAGGCGACGGAGAATTTCTACGTACAATTCTTTCGTTGCAGTACGACCTTCTGGAATGAACTCATGGTGGATGAGACCCTGAGAGTCGAAGAAAACTTCCAACATAACTTTGCCTTTGGAAGTGTCCCTAGGAAATTTTTGCTTCCGAGGAGATGTTTTCGATATCCACTCAGATGACTGTCGTTTAGGGACTGGGTCGTACAAGTAGCACCAAGTTTCATCACCAGCAATAATTTTGTTTAAGAAATCACCATCTTCATCGGCCATACTGATCATGTCCCCAGCAAGAGTCATTCTTGTTTCTTTCTGTTCTGCCGACAACATTTTCGGAACTAACTTCTGAGACACGTAATGCATGTTGAGATGCTTGTGAAGAACATTGTGTACACTTCCGACTGATATTCCGACCTCTGCTGCTATCTCTTTTATGGTTTTACGTCGGTCGTCCCTCACAACATTACGCACACGCTGAGCTATTGCTTCATTTGTTGCAGTTGTTGGTCGGCCGCTGCGTACATCTTTGATGCTATCGCTGCCACCAGAAAAGCGTTTATGCCAGGCATACACTTCAGTTTTTTTCATTGCTGCTTCGCCATATGCTTCTTCCAACAATCTTAATGTCTCTGCAGGAGTTTTGTGTAACAAAACACAGAACTTGATGTTTGTACGTTGCTCTGTGGACATAATTACAAAATGCGACGAACAAACAAAATACTATGATAAACAATTGCCTACAACTCAAAACCAACAATCGCCATTATCAACAAACTTTAAGGAAATGACATCATGAATGTTACCAACAAAACAAATGTATAATATCCCTTGTTATATATTAATACGAAAAATTGTAGTAAAATTCCGGGAACTTTTTGAACCCAGTAGTATTACAATAGGCCTATAAAATTTAATTTATCATTCTGCATTGTAGTTCATGTAACACAGACATACTTAAAAGCAGACTCATTGTTGGCAGACACGTCTCCAGCTCAGAGTTTAATTTAATTTAATTTTGTGGTTGTTTCCGAAGTGTCCAGTAGATTCTAGATCTACTTCATTCAATTTTGAAGAGATATGCTGCGTAAAACTCCATGCGTATAAAAAGTTAGAGATGTGTGAAAAAACATAGGCTAATGTGTTGAAAGATTGAGTGGAAGAAGTTACCGATGATAGTTGGAAAGCTCAGCTGTAAATGGTGTAAGGTGACATTGAAAGCAAAATATTCAGATTTAATTGTCCATACGATTTTGCATATAACATAGAGCCTACGAATTGACACATACTTTCCATAATTTAGCCTACATTTTTATACAATTCTGTAGTTCCTAAAACTGTATAGTTTGTATTTCAAATTTGGAAGTGATGTGTTAAGAAAAATCTGGAGTTTTTCAACTACAGTTTAGCGTTTTTTTAGCGTGGGCAGCGGTAAATAGAATTCTGAGTTGGCAACACTGATCTAATATCTACTTCATCCTCAGTGGCCCAGTGGTTTTAATCGACAGCTGAAACACGCCCGGAAACGATAGATATCAGAAATATCGGCGACCGTGGACTGAAGAAATACAACGTTGACTGAATTTAATAGATTTATTGTATGTTATGTCGCATTCTCTTAGTAACGGATGTAGATTGCAGAGCCCTCTGGTAGAAAAGAGTATGAAGTATCGATTTAATTCTCATGGGTTTAGACTATATACGTAAATGAATAGCGATATTCGTGGACGTACTACATACACAAAGTGCACAAATTGAAAGTTAATCTCAATTAAACAGAGATCTGTCGATAAGAATAAGACTTGTTCACCGGCCTGCAATTACAGAGAGAAAATATATCTGACATCACCAATATTGATACGCCACTGTCTGCCATAACTTAGTGAATTGTAATAATATAAAATAAGGGAGAAGTTAGGGTGAAATTGAGGATGTTGGTGGAATGAAATTTGTAGGGTCGAGAGAAGCAGAAGAACACTATGCTCTAACTCATAGATGGGCATCGTGCCTCACTTGAGAAATAATGCCTCACTGACCTTCACAGAGCTTATCGCTCTGAGTGACATCATCTTCACAGTCCCCGTTCCTCCCTCACGCAGCTCCTAGGCGTGGGCAGGTTCTATATCAGTTTCATAAGCAATATCAGTGGTGGCATAATGCCATTATCAAAGCAGTGTGTACGCGTTAGAAAACGATTATTTCATGAGAAATGGGAGGAAGAGTTTTTTTTTTTTTTTTGCTGTTTAGAAGGGGAGAACATACGATGTATGTTATGCTCGAAAATGCTATTAGGCATTAATACATTTAATATACAACGACATTACTCTTTATGTCATAAAGAACATGCTGAATTAGAAAGTAAGACAAATTAAATGTGATTTTCGTACTATTCCGAAGAAAATTTGTGATCTTTGCATAGTATACTAAATACGACAGTATAACTTAAACACGCTGCATTAAAAGGTACGAGGAATTAAATGTTGTTTGTACGTATTATTTCCAAAAGAAATTTATAAAAAAATATATTAAATGTGCGTAGAAAATGAAATATGATTTTCTGAAATTATTTTAGGTCGAGAACGTGCAAATCTATTAAGTAATCTTGAGAAACGCCAGAATATTCAAGAAAATAAACGTAGACAACGTGATGGAATATTATTGGCTAGTTACGCAATTTCTCGCCTGTGATTTAAATCAATTCAGTGACGGAGAAACAGTAAAGAGGTTTATGATTAAAGCTGCCGAATTAATTTGCCAAATTGAATAAAAGTTTTCGAGTTTCTCACGTTAACCAAGCGCTTTCCTAATAATTCGCCACTGACCGCCTTAACGATTACGATAAGGTGACGCAGGTCACAGCAGTTAAATTTCCCATCCTACTCTGCAGTCTCCTCTCCTAGCAAACAAACTATTTCAAATCGAGTGCCTCACGTAACCGAAAATTGTGCCCATGTATGCAGTGTAACTACTCCACTATAAGCATCACTTTCGTTAACACCGGGAACTGAATCCGAATTGTCATAATGAAAAGCTTTCTCTTTAGCACTCTGCTATGAGAGACGTTCCTCTACCAATTTTATTCCTACCTTAAAATATTGTCAGGTAATTCAGGAGCATACTGTTGAGTGTTACGCCGTGCGCTCAGTATATCCAAAGTTTCGAGACTGCAAATAGTCTCCATTTTGAGGGCAAATTAGTACGACCTGAAGGGTCATTAACATGTTATTTTTAAATACGTTTTATATAAATTATATCCCGTCTCGATTAATTAAAATGTGTCTCAGTGAAACGTACAGCATAGTCCGTATAGGTCAGTTTCTGTCAGATGCGTTTCCAATTCACTGTGGGCTAAAGCAAGGAGATGCACTATCACCTTTACTTTTTAACTTTGCTCTAGAATATGCCATCAGGAAAGTCCAGGATAACAGAGAGGGTTTGGAATTGAACGGGTTGCATCAGCTGCTTGTCTATGCGGATGACGTGAAATATGTTAGGAGAAAATCCACAAACGATTAGGGAAAACACGGGAATTTTACTGGAAGCAAGTAAAGAGATAGGTTTGGAAGTAAATCCCGAAAATACAAAGTATATGATTATGTCTCGTGACGAGAATATTGTACGAAATGGAAATATAAAAATTGTACATTTATCTTTTGAAGAGGTGGATAAGTTCAAATATCTTGGAGCAACAGTAACAAACATAAACGATACTCGGGAGAAAATTAAACACAGAATAAATATGGGAAATGCCTGTTATTATTCGGTTGAGAAGCTTTTGTCACCTAGTCTTCTGTCAAAAAATCTGAAAGTTAGAATTTATAAAACAGTTATATTACCGATTGTTCTTTATGGTTGTGAAACTTGGACTCTCACTTTGAGAGAGGAACATAGGTTAAGGGCGTTTGAGAATAAGGTGCTTAGGAAAATATTTGGGGCTAAGAGGGATGAAGGAGCATGGAGGAAGTTACACAACACAGAACTGCACGCATTGTAGTCTTCACCTGACATAATTAGGAACATTAAATGCAGACGTTTGAGATGGGCAAGGCATGTAGCACGTATGGGCGAATCCAGAAATGCATATAGAGTGTTAGTTGGGAGGCCGGAGGGAAAAATACCTTTAGGGAGGCCGAGACGTAGATGGGAAGATAATATTAAAATGGATTTGAGGGAGGTGGGATATGATGATGAGAATGGATTAATCTTGCTCAGGATAGGGACCAATGGCGGGCTTATGTGAGGGCGACAATGAACCTCCTGGTTCCTTAAAAGCCAGTAAGTAAGTAAGTATATCCCGTCTCACCGTACAGTCCTCCTGTAGTCTCAAACGTGACAGAAATTCTTTAACCCACGCACTTCTTAACTAATCATATAACGTTGTTATACCCTTATCATTTCATCCCTTATAATCACAATGTAATCTCATCCACGGGGTGAATGTGATCTCGTTATACAGATTTTGAAGCTCGCGATGTATTTTCCGGATTAGTGGCTGCACGTGTGCTCGAGGACGCGTCTAGACAGTCCATGCCTTAACTTAGTGATAAAAGACGTAAACGAAACGCGTTAAATTATGTATATCTTTCTAGTATAGATTTTAATAATAAAATGTATTATTTTATTTTATTAAAATATGTTCATAGAAATTTTAATAACTTTGAAAGGTACATACATAAATACAGAACTACAAATATGAATTCTCTGCGTTTTTGTGAACCAAAATGTAAAACCAATGTATCATAGCATGAGTCAAGGTTCCAGATTATTAAACAAATTGTATTCCAATATTATTTTAACCACGAATCCTCTCCAAATTAATAAGAAATGAAAAAAAAATTGTATTGGATTTATAGTTTGGGTTTAAACATATTAAACACTATTTAATCTGTATTCACTGTGAATTTTAATTTTATTTTTGCCTGTATTGGAATCCCCTCCTGAGCACGAGTCTTACTCATTCAGGAGTGGGCTAGTTTATCTTTCATTGTATTTATTAATTTGTATTCCAAACTTACTAGCAATAAAATAAATAAATGTATTCCTTCCTATCCTTTTAATGCAAAATTTTAACTGGAACAATAAACACATTAGCTTCTTCGCTGAAGACCCCAGTTTTTCTATTGTAAATTATCTAGCTTTCATTAGTACTTTGATTTTTTATTTTAATTGTAATTGTAAATTTAATACTAATTGTAATTTTATTCTTCATGTTATAGTTGGAATCTCCTGGTAAAGTCCACACCTGTGGAGTAACGGTTAGCGAGTCTGGCCGCGAAACCAGGTGGCCCGGGTTCGATTCCTGGTCGGGACAAGTGACCTGGTTGAGGTCCTTTCAGGGGTTTTCCCTCAACCCAATATGAGCAAATTCTGGGTAACTGTCGGTGCTGGACCCCGGACTCGTTTCACCTTCATCTCATTCAGACGCTAAATAACCTAAGATGTTGATAAAGCGTCGTAAAATAACCTACTAAAATAAAAAAATCTTCTGGTAGAGGGGCAGAGAAGGCCTGACGGCCTTATCTCTACCAGGTTAAATAAATACTACTAATACTAAAATCCAGCGAGTCATTTTTAGATATATTTTGCAATAAACAGCTAGTTTTTAATATGTAGGTTATTTTGTAAGTATTCATTGTGATAAAGATATTACGACGAACAAATTTCTGATAGTAATATTGGCCTGATAATGTAGCTGAAGCGGTAACACTTCTGAGAATCTCTGTTAGTTTCCCGGCAGGAAAGTAGAAACGCATAGATAGCTATACAATATGTGTCCCTTATCTTGTTTTCATCTAGTGCCTTTAAAAATTGTGGCCTTCGACCATGGCGTTCACATGATCAGAAAACTCCGTTACTTGTTTACTTGTATAGTAGTAGTAGTAGTAGTAGTAGTAGTAGTAGTAGTAGTAGTAGTAGAAGTAGGAGCAGTAATAGTAGCAGTAGTAGTAGTAGTAGTAGTAGTAGTAGTAGTAGTAGTAGTAGTAGTAGTAGTAGTAGTAGAAGTAGGAGCAGTAATAGTAGTAGTAGTAGTAGCAGTAATAGTAGCAGTAGTAGTAGTAATAGTAGTAGTAGTAATAGCAGTAATAGTAGTAGTAGTAGCAATAGCAGTAATAGTAGTAGTAGCAATAGCAGTAATAGTAGTAGTAGTAGTAGTAGCAGTAGTAGTAGTAGTAGTAGTAGTAGTAGTAGTAGGAGCAGTAATAGTAGCAGTACTAGTAGTAGTATTACTAGTAGTAGTAGTAGTAGTAGTAGTAGTAGTAGCAATAGCAGTAATAGTAGTAGTAGTAGTAGTAGTAGTAGTAGTAGTAGAAGTAGGGGCAGTAATAGTAGCAGCAGTAGTAGTAGTAGTACTAGTAATAGTAGTAGTAGTAGTAGTAGTAGTAGTAGAAGTAGGAGCAGTAATAGCAGTAGTAGTAGTAGTAGTAGTAGTAGTAGTAGTAGTAGTAGTAGTAGTATCAGTAGTAGCAATAGCAGTAATAGTAGTAGTAGTAGTAGTAGTAGTAGTAGTAGTAGTAGTAGTAGAAGTAGTAGTAATAGTAGTAGTAGTAGTAGTAGTAGTAGTAGCAATAGCAGTAATAGTAGCAGTAATAGTAGTAGTAGTAGTAGTAGTAGTAGTAGCAGCAATAATAGTAGTAGTAGTAGTAGTAGTAGTAGTAGTAGTAGCAGCAATAATAGTAGTAGTAGTAGTAATAGTAGTAGTAGTAGTAGCAGCAATAGTAGTAGTAGTAATAGTAGTAGTAGTAGCAATAGCAGTAATAGTAGTAGTAGTAGTAGCAGCAATAATAGTAGTAGTAGTAGTAGCAGCAATAATAGTAGTAGTAGTAGTAGCAGCAATAATAGTAGTAGTAGTAGTAGCAGCAATAATAGTAGTAGTAGTAGTAGCAGCAATAATAGTAGTAGTAGTAGTAGCAGCAATAATAGTAGTAGTAGTAGTAGCAGCAATAATAGTAGTAGTAGTAGTAGCAGCAATAGCAGTAGTAGTAGTAGTAGTAGTAGTAGTAGTAGTAGTAGCAGCAATAATAGTAGTAGTAGTAGTAGCAATAGCAGTAATAGTAATAGTAGTAGCAGCAATAGTAGTAGTAGTAGTAGTAGCAATAGCAGTAATAGTAGTAGTAGTAGCAGCAATAATAGTAGTAGTAGTAGCAGCAATAATAGTAGTAGTAGTAGTAGTATTAGTAGTAGCAATAGCAGTAATAGTAGTAGTAGTTGCAGCAATAATAGTAGTAGTAGTAGTAGTAGTAGTAGTAGTAGTAGTAGTAGTAGTAGCAATAGCAGTAATAGTAGTAGTAGTAGCAGCAATAATAGTAGTAGTAGTAGCAGTAATAGTAGTAGTAATGTGTTTTACTGTTAGGTTACTTAAGGGGTGACGGCGAAATTGATTATATATATTGTGACAGCGACGTGAGATTCGAACTCACGACCAGCGTCCCGCAAGAAAGCAGATCGCGCGGAGCACGGTGGAATGGCGCGCGGCGAAGAGGGGAAAGGTCCAACGCGGCGAGAGAGTGGAGCGAGAGTGCGCGCGCATCTGGTGCTGGTAGAGAGGAGAGGGCTCTGGCTTTTTCTGGAGTGCCATCTCTAGAGACGCGTGGAACCTTCGAGGCTACGTCGCTGTGGTTATAAATTACGGACGCGAAGGAACGACAGCAGTTTGCAGTTTTTCAGTTATTCAGTCAGTGAGAAAGCCAGAGCAAGGAAGCCAGTCTTGTGTACCGGAGTTCGTCTCGAGTGTGCGTCCGCAACTGCGTCAGGCCTGAGTTCGAGTGCAGTGGACCGCAGTTGGAGGGACCTGAGTTCGAGTGCAGTGGACCGCAGCTGGAGGGACCCGAGTTCGAGTACAGTGAACTGTCTCTGAAGGTCTGTGGTTCGAGATACTGTGAACTCGAGTGACTGAGATAGAAGAACTGTGAACTGAGAACGGGTAGTTCTGATTTGTAAATAGTGCTTTGTAAATATTAGTTAAGATTAACAGTTCATTGTTGTGCGTAATAGTCCAAGTAAATTGTCATTGTCGTCGGTGGAGTGCTATAACGAATACTTTGTTGAGTGAAGATCCAATTGTTGACGAGAGCGTTTAAGGTGAATTGTAGAAAGGAATTATTGTTGTGACGAATAAATTTCATTGTTGTAACTAATAAAATTTACACTGGTGTCAGAAGTGGGATATTATCGACAATGGAGAACCTACAGCTGATCCTGCAAGCCATCGCGGAACTGAAAAACGACTTAAGTGAAGTAAAAGATAACATGAACGACATGAACAGGCACATCAGTGAGGTTAAGAACGACATAAGTGATGTGAAAACGGAGATGAAAAGTGACATAAGTGAAGTGAAAACGGAGATGAAAAGTGACATAAGCGGAGTGAAAGATGACGTCACTACGCAAATCGAAAGCGTTTCGGCCCACGTAGATGGAATTGTGGCCATTGTGAAAGACGAACTTAAGGCCGATCTGGATAAATTAAACCAGAATTTTACAACTATAAACGAGACAGTAGCCGAGTTGAGACAGGATGTAGACCATTTCGACAGAAAAATCCGCGATCTCGAGCGTCGTCAAGAGCAGACGAGTGAGGTGATGGACCGACATGCTGAAGAAAACAAGCACATTCTCGCGTTGGTGGATCGCCAGGCTAGAGAACATAAACAGATAGTTGCCGAGGAAGTTCGACGTGCCATGCAAGAAGCGGCCGCAGAGTTGAGGACTCCATATAGTGGCCCTGCGGAATCATCGCCTTCAGCCAGACATAACAACGTCAAGACGCCGAAGTTCGACGGAACGACGTCTTGGGCGATATTCCGTCGCCAGTTCGAGGCCACCGCGGCACATAATGGGTGGACGCCAGCGGAGAAGACTACCCAGCTGTTGACCGCGCTTCAGGGACAGGCTTCAGAGATTCTTCACAGCGTTCCAGAAGATGGGACAGCCGCTGAGATAATGGCGGCCTTGGAGGGACGTTATGGTGACCATCAACTTGCGGCAGCATTTAGGACCCAACTAAAAACGAGGGTCCAACAGTCAGGCGAGTCCCTACAAGAATTCGCGATGGCGGTGGAACAACTGGCCCATAAGGCGCTCAGGGGCCTACCTAATGACTTCATCGCTGGAGAGGCGGCCTACACCTTCGGCAGCGGAGTTCGAGACCCCGAAATCAGACAACAGCTACTCCTGGCAGAGCATCGTACCATCAACGCAGCTCTGGCGGCGGCCCTCAGGATGGAGGCGGCCAAGTCGGCGGCGGGAGTCTCAGCACCGCACTGGATCAGGAGCGTCACGGCGACGGATGCTGGGGGGAACCAACCGAAGCCACCCGAGCGGCAGTCAACGGAGCGGCGGAGACGACGGGCGCCCACCTGCTGGTCCTGTGGCAAACCGGGACACTTGAGAAGGGACTGTGACCAATCCGGCCACAGGCAGGAGAGAGAGGTGGCCGACGTCGAGGAGCGCCAGCAGTCAACGGAGCGGCGGAAACGACGGGCGCCCACCTGCTGGTCCTGCGGCAGACCGGGACACCTGAGAAGGGACTGTGACCGATCCGGTCACAGGCAGGAGAGAGAGGTGGCCGACGTCGAGGAGCGCCAACAGTCAACGGAGCGGCGGAAACGACGGGCGCCCATCTGCTGGTCCTGCGGGAGGCCGGGACACCTAAGGAGGGACTGCGACCGCTCTGGCCACCGGCCGGAGAGAGAGGTGGCTGACACCGAGAGGAGTCAACAGTCGCCTGAGCAACGGGGACGACGGGTGCCCACCTGCTGGTCCTGCGGTGAACCTGGGCACTTGCGGAGGAGTTGCAACCGACCTGGCTACAGTCAGGAGACAGAGGGGGCCGATGCTCGGAGGAGCACGTCGGCGCCGTCATCACCGTCCCCTCGGCTCGTCCTAAAACCGGTCGACAGAAGGTGTGACGATGGGCTGATTGCTGAAGGACGGATAAGAGGCCGTCCATGCAGAGTATTGGTGGACACCGGGGCGATGCTCACTATCGCCAGACCAGACGTCGTGCGGGGCCTACCTGGGAGGACGCCGCTGCGCCAATACGAGCTACGGACTGCTTCAGGCGAGAGCTTGCCCATCCAGAGAGAGGTCTTCCTGGACCTGACCTTGGGGAAGAGGAAACTGGAGATGTGGGTGTTCGTCGCCAACATCACCGAGGACGTCGTCCTGGGACTCGACGCCATGCGGTTACTCGATGCGACGGTGGACGTCCGGTGCCGTATACTCCGTCTTGGTCGGGATGAAGTGTTCCTGATGGACGCCGAGGACCAACCCGTGGCCAGCGAGCTCTCCTTGGAGGGCCAAGTGGAAAAGCAAGATGGCGCCCACGCAGTACGAGTATTGCTGCCCAGCCAAGCCAAGGATGGGGTGGCACCACCATAAGGAGGGAGCAGCCGGAGGACCCCAAACGTTGGACCGACTAGCAGCCTATCAAGGGACTGCCCGAGACGAGCAGTCCTAAGGAGGGGGCAATGTGACAGCGACGTGAGATTCGAACTCACGACCAGCGTCCCGCAAGAAAGCAGATCGCGCGGAGCACGGTGGAATGGCGCGCGGCGAAGAGGGGAAAGGTCCAACGCGGCGAGAGAGTGGAGCGAGAGTGCGCGCGCATCTGGTGCTGGTAGAGAGGAGAGGGCTCTGGCTTTTTCTGGAGTGCCATCTCTAGAGACGCGTGGAACCTTCGAGGCTACGTCGCTGTGGTTATAAATTACGGACGCGAAGGAACGACAGCAGTTTGCAGTTTTTCAGTTATTCAGTCAGTGAGAAAGCCAGAGCAAGGAAGCCAGTCTTGTGTACCGGAGTTCGTCTCGAGTGTGCGTCCGCAACTGCGTCAGGCCTGAGTTCGAGTGCAGTGGACCGCAGTTGGAGGGACCTGAGTTCGAGTGCAGTGGACCGCAGCTGGAGGGACCCGAGTTCGAGTACAGTGAACTGTCTCTGAAGGTCTGTGGTTCGAGATACTGTGAACTCGAGTGACTGAGATAGAAGAACTGTGAACTGAGAACGGGTAGTTCTGATTTGTAAATAGTGCTTTGTAAATATTAGTTAAGATTAACAGTTCATTGTTGTGCGTAATAGTCCAAGTAAATTGTCATTGTCGTCGGTGGAGTGCTATAACGAATACTTTGTTGAGTGAAGATCCAATTGTTGACGAGAGCGTTTAAGGTGAATTGTAGAAAGGAATTATTGTTGTGACGAATAAATTTCATTGTTGTAACTAATAAAATTTACAATATATACACATATACAGGGTGATTCACGAGGATTTACCGTCACTTACGGAGCTTATTTCCGAAGACATTCAGAGCAAAAAATGTCATATAAACGTGTCCCAATCTCAATATTTTCAGAGTTACACTAATTTGAAGTTGTTAGTAAAATACCTTTTTTCTTTAGTTTTAAGGGTAAAAAAATATTACAAATAGAGAATGAACTATTCAGAAGTATCATTTCTTTAATTGGCTAGTGTTCTGAAGCTAAAAATGTGTTGTTAATTGCTTTGTACAGACTCCCTTTTTCAATTTTTGACTAAAAATTACATCATTCTTACGCACTTAATTACAAAAATGGTTACAAATCCTACGACTTTAGGAACTTAATTCTTTTACACTTTAATTATGCATCGTAATGTACAACCTTGGTGAATTTACAAGATTGTCGTGATTTGTAACAGTTGTTGTGATAAATGCGTAAGAAAATGTAATTTTGTAGTTAAAAATTAGGAAAAAATTCTATACGAAGCAACTATGGAATTCACGACACATTTTTAGCTTCATAATATTAGCTGATTAAAGAAATGTTATTCCTGAATAGTTCAATCTTTATCTACAATATTATTCTACCCTTAAAACTCAAGCATAATGGTATTTTACAAACAACTTCAAATTAGTATAGTTCTGAAAATATTGAGATTAGGACAAATGTTTATATGACTTTTTTTGCTCAGAATGTCTTCGTGAATAAATTCCATATGCATCCCGATTATCCGTAAATTTTCTGCATCGGTATGCAGTTGATTTACGCTGGAATTGAGCTGAGCGATCTTTTAAACCTGAGGAAGAAGCGGTGTTGGATTAGATGTAGGTACAACGATGTGCAAACATCCTATAGCTGTCATGTGAGTAGGGTTTTCTCTCACTCTAAATGTAATTCAATCTAATGACTTTACACGACGTGCAAAAAAACACCCAAATATAGAAATAGAGTAGGCCCCATGCGAATATTAAGACTATTCTGTGATACATATTTTTCGTTGTATTGAGTTCATATTTTTACACACATTTTAATAAAAAATAAAAACAGACATGATAGCTACAGCAGCTCTCGTGTCATAATACTTGTGCACGTAATATCTACATTTTACAACAACACAGAACTAAATCACTGGATAGTAATCTGTGTAAACATCAATGAAAGAGCTCCAAATTAAGTGGTAGCTACACAAGCGCTCAAATGCTAGCCTCTGATTATAAAAGAGTTGATTCAAAGAGTTTCCTTCCAGGTGATGTCACTTTATGATTGGAATACACTGTAACCTCACAAAGCCACAAAGGTCACACCACGCAGTGTGTATTTTTTTTTTACACACCACTCGGTATTGTACTTCACAAAGATCAGATTATCTTAAAGTTAGGTGTAATAACAAAACTAATCCAATAATGCATTAAATGCGATTGCGCGCAAACAGTATTACGAGCAATAGGTACCGTAGTTTCCCCTAACTATGGTCCACATTTGTCACATTTTTCTTTGTATATTCAGTACTATTCATCGAGATTAAGTGAAATTTTGGCTTCGGACTGTTGTAAGTGTATATTAAATAAATATTGACATATGTGTTTGAAAATATTTAATTACAAGTGTTGAAAAAATAATAAGCATTGGTACATATATTCTGAGTTGCCCAACTATGGTCCACTCATATATTCTTACTTGAAAGCATGAATGGACTATAGCTGGATCTGTAATTATTCGTAAATCAATACATCATCATCATCATCATCAACCACAGGGATTAGGCCTATTGGGCTGTTCCGTCTTCAAAGTTTATGTCGTCTATCCATCTTGTTCTTGGTCTACCAACATTTCTGTGTCCTCTTGGTTCATAGCTCAGTATTACTTTAGGTAACCGGTCGTCATTCATTCTTCTTATATGTTGGTACCAATTATGTTTTTGTTGTTGTATTTTCTCAGTCAAATTAAACATATTTAGTTGTTCTCGTATATTTTTGTTCTTTTGATGATCTAAAAGAGTGAGACCAGCAACACTTCGAAGGAATTTCATTTCGCTGGATTCAATTTTCTTTTTAGTTGCTCGGTTTAGACCAATTTTCTGAACCATAGATTAATAGTGGGACAGCTAACGTTGTATAAAATTTTAGCTGTGTTGAACGTTGTGTTTTATTTTTTAAGGTCCTTCGTATTGTTCCACATATCTGTTGAAATTTACTCATTTTATTTTTGACGTCTTGTTCTTTTAAGTATGATATATTGCATCCTAAATAGTTAAATGAGGATACCTGTTCTATGATTTCATGATTTAAAACTATTTTACATCTTCTGTGATCAACTCCTTCAAATGCCATTGTTTTTGTTTTATGATTAGAAATTTTAAGATTATATTTTTCCATTATTAATTGTAGTTGATAAGCTGCCACCTGTAAGTCATCCTCCGATTCTGCCATCAAGATCTGATCGTCAGCAAAAAGCATGGACTTCAATAATGTCGTGCCTATATTTATGCCGGTTGTTATTTTATTCTGCCATTCTTCTGTGGCTTTATCTATGTATATATTGAATAATGTTGGAGATAAAGGGCAGCCTTGTTTAACACCCTGATTTACAATTATTGTATCACTCGTCTTGTTTCCCATTCTTACTGATATTCTTGTCTCGTATAAGCTTTTAACCGTTTTCACTAGGTGTGTTGGATATCCTTCTTTGGACAATATATTCCATAACTTATTTCTTAAAACCTTGTCAAAGGCTTTTTCGTAATCCACGAACATTATGTATGTAGGGAGATTAAATTCTCTTCTTTTCTGGATTATTTGTTGCATCACAAACACACAATCGGCACAAGACCGTCCTTTCCGAAATCCACATTGTATTTCGTCTAATTTTGTTTCACTAATGGTGTTCAAACGGCGAGTAATATTTTAGCGTAGAGTTTGTAAGTGGAGTTCAATAGACTAATGCCTCGATAATTGTTGGGATTTCCGCGGTCACCTTTTTTATATATTGGTATTACTATTGCTTTTGTCCATTCTTCTGGTATTTTATATGTTATCCAACAGATGTTTAATATATTCAGTAAGCATTGAGTTTCTAATTTAAGGGTAGAAACATAATCTAGCACAGAAATATTAAAATAGTACATTATGCAACGAGCCTATAATGATAGTAATTAAGAATCGAAAATGGATATTTATGAAACGAGCGCAAGCGAGTTTCATAATTTTCATACGAGCTTCTTAATTACTATTATAGGCGAGTTTCATACGACTTTTTATGCTCGAACATATTTCTAACTTGAAATTACCGGTATTCAGATGTATACATTTTATTTGTAGGTATCTGACAAGATCGGAAGTGACCTTGTTCTAGGTCGTGAATTGTGAGATGTGCGCAGACGCGAAAGTATTGATTTTTTCCGAGGAACAATAATGTCATTGACCTTGACGTAATCCCGTTAAACTTGATAATATTATAATACCCATTATAACCTTGATTATTGAATTCGACATTGAAAAACGAGATGACAAATTGAATTTATTTGAATATTATTTACAATTAACGCTAATTATTATAGTAACAGAACATAACCTTCTGCGACAGTATTGGATTTCCAGCCTCCGTGACTTTTCGCTAATTCTCTTTCGATTGCATATCCGAAAATAATCGATACTTGCGGTTTTATAACGGTACAAAGCTGACTTGTCATTGGCTGAACACATGTAAGCTGAGTTATCATTGGCTGAAGACCTGTACTTTAATGAGAAGGTGTACTTTAATGAGATGCATTAAAGGACTGCTACCGGGTGTATAATTAGTACATTTCGGCATGATCGAGCATAAATAAATGAAAAGTACATGGATTCTTTTTATTAGTACACATTGCATAAACACACAATAAACAAGTGAAATCTCAAAGTCATTTTCCTGCAATAATGAACAACTAAACTCACTGGCAAAAATACCGGGCCACCTAAAGTTTCTCAATTTTTTTTATGAGGTGAGAATCAGAAAACCCATTATGAAATGAAGAAAATATTGCTTCCCAGAAAAAAACTCTTTTTTATTATCACTTGCGCTATTATTTTCAACGCCAAACAATGGATATAATTAAAAGGTGTAAAAACTTACAATTATATCAATTTTCTTCCAAATGTTCAACTGATTTTGTGGCCACATCAGATGTTACTAATAGCTGAGGGTGGGTGCGTCTCGGTGTTGCGTGAGATTCACTCAGGGTAGCCGAGGTACGGTTGTGGTGTAGGATGATGTCAGGAATATTACCAAGCCGGCTACTTATATAAAAGGCAGTGTAAACTCCAAAACTATAAGTTTATTGTCGTATTCACTTGGTAAACCCTAGAGTATGTATTTCCGGCTGACTTATAATTCAATCGTTGGTCGCACTTCTGTATCGACTCTATGGCAGCTCTGAATAAGCTCTATCCGATACTATAAATTCAATACTCTGCCCAGTACACTATAATCGAAGCTCCTAAACGTTGAGGAATAGTTGACAACGTTCTATCTATCGAGTCTTCGCCGGAAGAAAGACTATAAAGTTGGGCCGCCGACACCAAAAAAAAACTCAGTGTGTCGTGCCGTCGACACGAAAAGAAGTCGTAGTCCTGTCGACACAAAACGAAGTAGTTGTTGTCCTGTCGACACGAAGCGAAGTAGTTATTGTGCCCTGTATGTAGGGCCGCCGACACGATGAGATGTTGTGCTCGTCTCCGCTCCCCGTCACCCTTATTTATAAAAACCTATCCTACGCTAAAACTAACTATCCTATTGGTTAAAAACTACGTCACTTAACCGACCTAAAATCTATTCCCTATTGGTCCAAAGTGACCTCATAAGCTGGACCAAGATATCTTCTTATTGGGCGCGAAATACGTCATCTCTAAATTTAAACTTTGGATTTCCCATAACATCAAATTAGTTAGTAGATCTTACAAGAATACCCGTTCTTTGGAAAATCCAAGCTTGGCAGTATCTTTCCCACGGGTCCAGTCCAACTTTAGGATTTTACGCATCGCCGAGTGTCTATATACAATCCCGCACAAAGTGGCCCTAAATATGTCCGATGCTGACAGGTGACGAAAAGATGCGAAACATCTGTGTGTGAAACTAATTCTAACCAAGTCGCTGGGACATCCCCGCGAATACATGTAACAAAAATATGGAGATATCACTTAGCTATTAAATCGGTCTCTCCCTCTCCTAATTACTGCTTCATAGCGGATATTGCCTCCCCTCAGTAATTGCCGCTTCTTACTATACATGAAACAACAGCTTCATTGTTCTTCACTTCCAAAACTTTCCCTGGCCACAATTCCTCCTCTTAAGTAACTACTTTATAACTATGTCCTTTAGCATTATTTTAACAGATTTCGTCTTCTTTTCCACATCTGATTCACTGTCTGTAAATATGGAGAGTACGCGGAAACATTATAATCTGTATTCAATTCAATTTCATCGCTCTCATAGTCACTTACAGGGACGGTTGTGATCCTTCTACCCTGAAGTTTTCGTTCTACCGGACCATTATTCGTGCTAATACCATTGATGCTGGAACAGCCTGTTTCTTTATTTACTGGACTATAATGTTAAATGGTGTTTTAGAATATACTGAGATACCGTATTTGCAGAAGTAAATAATCAAATTGTTCACATTTCATTAAAACAAATAGTTCAAAATGAAATACAACTACGGTCCACGAAAAATTGTGGTACATAGTTGAGGACTGACTTTTAGCCTTGAGGTTAAACATTTTTCACGCAGAGTCCTTAACCTCTGCCAGTCTAATTATTACGTGAAAGTAAACACTGTATAGCCAGATTTAATTGTACAAACAATCATATATCTATAATTTACCAGTTCTACAGAGGAGAGCTTAATAAAACAGACAAACACAAACTGAATCATTTCGTGTCTTCACACATTCAATAGAACAATGCACACTGACCTTGTTAAGCATCCATATCATTGCCACGTGTAATGGTAGATAGAAGCATCTATGGGGAACATAATTCCATCACAGTGGCGCCTTAAATGGCAAACACCGAACTCTTGGGAGACTAAGTAGTACATAATGCGTTTTGGACCATAGTTGTGTGCCTGGACCATAGTTATGGGAAATTACTGTACATCTTCATTCTGCCCGTCTAATTGTCCGTCAGCGTCAAATAAATCAGTTTCCATTTGATGTTTAAATGTTAACCTTCATTATCATCGCAGATTCAGTAGCATAATATATTTTAACCTAATTGATTTTCTTCTCCATTCACAACGATTACCTATGCCCTCTTGGTCTACAGATATTCTTTAATCACCAAGTATAATATTATGTCTGTAAAATTTCGCTCATCTGCTTATATATTCATTTCCTTTATATCCGAATAAAGTGTGATGCTGATTCTATTTGTTTTGACTGTATCTTGGTGATAGTTTAACTTTCTGATTAGCGATAGGCGAGTATCTGAACTTAAAAATATATTTCGGAATATGTATGATAAGACTTTCTTGTGTTAAGTTCTAACGTACCTCGTTTACATGTTTCGACGTATTATGTGTCATCCTCAGAACTCGTCGTTGCTGGTCTTGGCGCCTCTTGTTTTGTTTCCTGTGAGGACGTGTTTGTGTGGTGTAAAGTGGAGTCAAAGAGTGTGTGTGTTCTGAAATTGAGTTGTATGCTGAGAATTTCTTTGGGGTGTGTATTTGTGTGTCTGTATATTTCATATTGTTCTAGTGTGATTAGTTTTTGGCTTTTTGGTTGGATGTGTAGTATTTCCATGTCTGTGTTGATGTCTCTGTGGGTGTAGTTAGCATTTGTGATATGTTCTGCATATGTGGAGGTGTTTTGTAATTTTTTATGGCTGTGATGTGTTCTTTGTAACGTGTTTGAAATGATCTGCCTGTCTGTCCTATGTAGAAGTTGTTGCAGGTGTTACATTTGAGTTTGTATACACCTGTGTGGTTGTATTTGTTTGTTTGTGTTGTTTGTGTGTTGAGATGTTTTTGTAGAGTGTTATTTGTTCTGTATGCGATGTTGTAATTTAATTTATTGAATGAGGTTGCAATCTCGTGTGCGATTTTGTTTTCGTATGTTAGTTTGATGTATTTTTTGTGTTCTTGTGTTTGTGTTGTATTCTTAAGTTTTTTGGTGATTATGTTTTGTCTTACGTATTATGTTGTCTATTATGTTAGGATTGTATCTGTTTTCTTGTGCTATGTATTTGATTGTGTTTAGCTCTTCGTTGTAATCCTGTTGGTTCATAGGTATGTTGAGTAATCTGTGTACCATTGTTCGGAATGCAGCTTGTTTGTGTTGTGTTGGGTGGTTGGATGTGTTGTTGTTGGTTTTCTGTATACTTTGAATCTGTATATATATTAAAAATATATTATTTTTTGTCTGATGTATTTGAGTAGGCTATATTTTATTTCTCTATTTCCTGTATTTCTCCCGGTTCACTATTCTAGGATTTATATATTTTTCCACCTTTAAAGATTTGGAAAAAGTCTTCGATAACATAAAAATAAAGCTGCTTTTGAATATAATGATAATAATAATAATAATAATAATAATTTATTTTAGCTGGCAGAGTTAAGGCCGTAAGGCCTTCTCTTCCACTCAACCAGCAAAAAGAGTATATACATATGCATGAACTTACAAAGAATTCAACAATTTGATTTAGATTAGAGTTACATGTATACAAGAGTTATTTACGAATTAAACAACAAAATACTATGAACTATTAATTAAAACCTGAAATAAACTGTGTAGCAGAATTAAGCTAAAATACATAGAATGTTAATATATTTCAAATAATATTAGATAATAGAAAGAGATTATTATGAGACAATTTTGAAAATACAGCACTATCAGGATGATGTCTAAAGAAAGAAGTAATAATGTAGTCAGTAATAGTTTAAATCAGTATGATTGGAGTGAAATGCTAATAAGGTTATCTTTTAAGCTGTTTTTAAAGGTGTTTATTGTCTTGCAGCCCCTAATACTTTGTGACAAGGAATTCCATTGACGCGAGGTGGATGTTGTAAAAGATTATGAATAACAAGATGTTCTATGAAGAGGTATACTTAGCGTGCCACAGATAAGTGATCTGGTATTTACGTCGTGGTTAGAGTATAGATAAGAAAAACGAGGCGAAAGGTAATTTGGTGTTGAAGTGTGCAGGGAGGATATATTATTCGAAAAGTCTAATGGAGGCTATGAAAAGTTTATCAAAAGACAACATAATTACAAAGGAAGATTCTTTGAAAAATATTTACATAAATGACGTATTAACCATGATTTTTACAGTAGACAGAATTATGCAAATGTTGAATACAATATCGGAAAGGTGGAAAGCGAAATATTTATCGCCAATATAACCATCTGCATGACAAGATACAGAAAAACAGAAACAAAATAGGCCTATGGTGTTATGTAACTAAATTTTACATTACTAAATTTAGCTTTTTATTATGTTGTTGAAATATTGCGGATCATTAGTCCAATTTGTATAATTTACATTATTTTTCACGTGGGTAACTTTAATAGGTACATTGAATTGATTAGAAGCAGGCATTGCGAAACATTTAATATTGAGTTTCACGATACAACGAGCATTATATTCATATACACTTTTTGTTAATGGACAAATATATTTCGCGCACAACCACAGTTTGCTGGCTGTCATGATATTGCTTGTTGTTTCATGCAGAAGATCTCGTGCTGCTGACCAGATGTCACGTATAAAGTGTCAACATGACTGTGGAAGTGAAGCAGAAACGCCTGGGAGAAGAGAATTGTCGAATGTTGAATGATTCTTTTAAAGTGGGAGCAAACAACGTAGATTTTTAGGGAAATTGAACGAGGCAACTGTATCTTGTTTCAATACCTGTTTAATATTTACATTGAATAGTTCATAAGACAATTTTAAGTAAAGGCTACTATTTAACTTAAGGGTGCTATGCATAGACATTTCGCTAGCCCGCGCTACGAGCGTGCTAAACTAGCCCCGGCTATCGACTGATTACTTGTACAGGATTTATATCATATCTTATCGCTAAAGGCCCATTCACAATGAAAATTAAACATAACCGTAACAAACACAGAAGTTTGCGCCCAGGCTACCAAATGGGATCATTGACATAAACATTACCGTAAGACGTTAACATGAAAGTTTGCAACTCAAAACTTACGTGATTTGCAAACAGAACACAATCGTGGAGCACTGAAGTATACGACAGAATATGAGGAAATGGCGTCGTTGTTATGTTTCCATGGTTACCAAGTGTGTTTGCTGTTATGTTTATGTTCCCATCGTGAATGATGGTATGACTTCTTGATTTTACCGTAACGTTTATATTCTTATGTTAACGCTTACGTTATGTTTAATTTTCATTGTGAATGAGCCTTAACACTGGTTTATTTTATTTGGTTATTTTAAAACGCTGTTTCAACATCTAGGTTATTTAGCGTCTGGATGAAATGAAGGTGATAATGCCGGTGAAATGAGTCCGGGGTCCAGCACCGAAAGTTACCCAGCATTTGCTCGTATTGGGTTGAGGGAAAACCCCGGAAAAAACCTCAACCAGGTAACTTGCCCCGACCGGGATTCGAACCCGGGCCACCTGGTTTCGCGGCCAGACGCGCTGACCGTTACTCCACAGGTGTGGACAACACTGGTTTATGATTACGAAAAACGTTAGTTCGCTGATCATCCACCGGAAGCCCGCGCTAAAAATATCTATGAATATGGCAGTGTTTGAGGCTGAGCACGTGATATTCGCAGATAAGGGAAGTGACCTACAGAGAGAAACCCGTAAGTCATATACGGTATAGTCACAAAGAGTTAAAATTTGTCACGTTCATACAAAACAATTAAGGGTTTTGGGTTTAAAGAAATGTGACTCTCCTAGACAAAACATCTCAATAAAGGGAATAATAATATTTGCCGGTTTCATTTACTTTGGTTGCACTTATTATTTTCAACACGAAGATGAGTGATCGATCAATCGATCTAATTAATTCATTGAAGTGACGATTTGTAAGAAAACAGGATTAATGTAAATAAGACGTAAGTGTGAAAACCATTTCTGACAACTTCCGGTTGTTGCTCTGAGCGCCACTCTTGGGGTCGTGGCTGAACGAGAAAACATTCATAGACTAAAATCAAGGAGCTAGATACTATAGAGAGGCTAAAGACTTCTGAAAGTTGAAGATAATTGAACGTTGGTCCGCCATGTTTCGGTTAGTCAAAACAAAGGGGCGTGGCTAGGATGTTGTAGGAAAAGACTGTGATGAAGTTAGTATTGTTGTGAATTGAGTTACATATTAAGACTATGTTAATAAGTAAAAAGTAAAATACACACAAAACTTTACGTTTTATAACAGCTGTAGGCCTATGTTTTTATTACTTTCACTAAATATAGCCCAGATATTAAATGAGAAGCTATACTCAATGCAACCAAAGCAAAGCACCTAAAGACGGATGAATGTATTCGGCAGAAGAAAAGTAAATAATTTTTTGACTTCCTCACAAATTTAATGAACTTATAGCTAATCTAACCTAATATGAAATCATGTAATTCAGTGCTCACCAGGTGATTTCAAGAGAGACGACGTATGTAACTAATAGGAGTAAAATATGGGAAAGGTAGTGGCGAAAATTAAAAAAAAAAATCCAATAATTAAGTTATTGAGAAAAATTCATTTGAAATTGGAATTAACACAGAGTACTTTTGAAAATTTCAATTATTAAAACTACAAATAACCTCTTAGCATGCAACATAATAATTAAAGAATGACACTAATAGAAAGTTACTCGTGATCATAACTCACCACATTTATTAAAACGATAAGATACTTACGATTAGCATTGTTATCAGAAACAACAGGAGCCACAGCTAGCGTGATGGAGACATCGTGTACTCTAATATAATTTGAAACAAATATTGATCTCACACGTGTCTCGCAACTAATCAGAGGCTTTTTCAGAATAAAACTGTTCTTACATTATTTTGAACAATAATGACAAATTGTGTGTGATGCAAGTGCTAACTTTCCTCTTTGTTAACAAAAAGAGCCCTACGCATTAATAAAAAGAAAATTGGAGTAGGCCCTATAAACACAATAAATACTAAACTCTTGATGGCACAAACTTATTAATACAGATATTTCGCTTATGCTCAGTCCGTCTTATCTTATAATTCTCTGGGGCAATGGTACTTGTATTGAGAGGGGTTAATTATCCAGCAACGAATATTATGATTTACGGTACATTTCATTTAAATCCGAGGGAATGAGAATGTGTTAATTCCCAAAATCCGTGAGTCCATTTATGAAATTTCAATGTTTCGAATTTGAACTGGTAATGGAAAGAACGGGAAAACGGCTGAATGGATTTTAATGAATGACCCGTCATTTTGAAGCTTGGCATTCAAGGATTTTCAGAAAAATAGTAACTTTCAGTGAAGCGTTAGTTTTCCTACATATTTTTTCTATTTTCCAAAATCCAACTTTCGTCAGTTTCGAGAACTAATTTTATTGAATTTCAGAATAAAACAAATTGGAAATTTTAAAGTCTTAATTATTACTCTTTCATTTAAAAATCAGCTTTTTACAAAACCTATAGCGAAATGTTTAAATTAAATATTGATGTATCCGAAAAATATAATTTATTTTATTTTACCTGGCACAGTTAAGGCCTGCTCTTCCACTGACCCAAGTCTACAATTAATACAAGTAAATAATAATAATAATAATAATAATAATAATAATAATAATATATTGTTGTTGTGAAATATTATTATTGAAAGTGTATCATACAAGAATATGAAATAAAGTATTCATTGGAAACTACGTTACACCTTATTATTCAAAGAGGCAGTGTACCTTTGATACGCACTCCTTGCGGAGGCTGGTGGTACTATAGATCGCCATGTTTTGTAGGGAACGATCCATAGTACTGTTGGCCTCCGCAGGGAGCGCTTATCAGAGGTCTTTAGCCTCTCTATAGTATCTAACTCGTTGACTAAAATACGTATTCGAGCATTAACCTATACTACCGATATACAATTTATTTACACTGATGCATAATTAATGTCACCTAAAACATTTTATATTTGCTATTTACTTATATTAATCCTATAATTATAGGATCAATAATAATTGTAATTAATGTGTCGCATACCTATTTCTTTGAAGACAAAACTAAATTTTGTGAAATTTATTTCATTGCAACATTTTCACAATCGCCGCTGAATAATAACAAATGAATGACACCTATCGACAAATAACAAACGGCGATCACACATGAAAATGTTAGCGTCCAAAAACAAACTATTTATTTAAATTAGAAATGATTAATAATAATATTGTTTTATTAAGATCGGCCAAAAAAATATTCTTCTGTAACTTTTCCTAGATTCTGTTACAAAGCACTTACCACGCTGTTTGTATCGTAATGTACTATAACCTCACTGATTAAGTTTAATTTTAATATTTCATTTGTGTCAAAATATAAAACCTGAAAATGATAACATACAACATTTAGGAATCATGTTAAGACTTGAACAAGATAATTGTGCTGCCTAAGTCAGCTCAAAGCCTCTTGGAGAGTGGAACTACTCTCGGCAACCACTGCGGCAAATGTGAAAGTGACAGTACAGCTGGACGGCTGGAATCAGATCGATATCTAACGTGCATCATGCATTAATGAAGCTAGCTTTATATATAAACAAAGAAACGGCACAGCTGTTACAGATTGATTTTTCAGACTCAGCAGTGGAATTTAAGGGCGTTAGTTAATACAATACATGTCTCCAGTACTTCCGTCTTTCCATTGTCCTCTACAAGACCTTTTTTTATTTATTATATTTAGTGAGGAAAAAAGAAATGTGAAATTACAGAAATTTAACTTCGAAATTCTTACATAAATACACATTTTTTGCATCCATAGTGACTGAAAGTCAAATTCTGTAACAGTTTATCTGTTTTCTACTTACTGAAAATAATGTGTTAATTCCCAAAATCCGTGAGTCCATTTATGAAATTTCATTGTTTCGAATTTGAACTGGTAATGGAAAGTACGGGTAAACGGCTGAACGGATTTTAATGAATGACCCGTTCATTTTGAAGCTTGGCATTCAAGGATTTTCAGAAAAATAGTAACTTTCAGTGAAGCATTAGTTTTCCTACATAATTTTTCTATTTTCCAAAATCCAACTTTCGTCAGTTTTGAGAACTAATTTTATTGAATTTCAGAATAAAACAAAACACACACTACAATAAACAATAGGCTATTACACGAAGGCTATGACCTGCAGGATTGCCGACATATTTAGAGCTCAAATTCAATTTGTTATTAAAAACTTCAAGATTTACTAAAAATAATTTACAGGTCTGATTCTGCGGTGTGTAATTTTATGAGTACAGCTGTGTATTGGATATTCAAATCTGCAAATCATGAGGTGGTTTGATGACAATATTACTATTATAAATTAAATATTATAATTAATGACATGATGCGACTATTTTAAATTAATTATACATATTAATGCTATATTGATGATATGAAAGTGAAACTTTTGGGGTTATAGAAGTAGATGTAGAGAATAGGCTATATGAAATTAGATCTTCATTTCTATAATTTACTGAATGGCGGGTATGTAGTATATAACTATAAAACTTACGTAAGATAATAATATTGTTATTAAAAATGAAATATTTTTATAGTTATTAATCAAGTGGGGTAGGGTCTTTTTCATATACTTAATGGCGGTGTGGTGTAGGTATTTATATGCGTCATTCTCTTCAGTATTGGCTCGAGAGAGCGCAAAAATTGCTGTTCCTAAGGAAAGATTAAAGTATTACTTACTGATAAAATAAGAGACCTAGAAAATTTTGTAATCTCCACAATCATTTCAGCAAGATCTCTTAGCAGAATAAAATGGTTTTACGTTCTACATTTCAAGCTCTACATGCAGCAGTTATACCAAAATGCTATTGTTCGAAAGGTTAGCAAACCTGACATTTTTTTAACTTTCGCCTACAATTCACAGTGACCTGAAATAGCTATTGGTATCGTCCTGACATTGTTGCTTGCGTTTTCGCATTGAAACTAAAAAACTGAAGGTGGATAGGTTTAAGAAAAAGTAAATGGCATAAAAAAAACCATTCAGAGGGAGTATGTTTCATTATTATGGAAGCAAATAACTTTTAAAATGTCTGGTATTCTTCATTGAAAATAAATCTGAAAAAATTGTTATTTGAACGTCTAATGAACTTAGTTTGCAGCAGCATTTGCTGCACAAGTCAGTAGTATTTAATAGAATCAACAATTTAGTGACCTGTCGGCCACGTGGCGCTACTGTGCATTAATTTTCTTAACGTTTTGTACATATAAATAGTGTCGCCTATGTACCACGGAACCACGACAAGCAACTTGTCTGCGCGTACAGTTAGTTGTGTGTGCAGCATTAGCATACGTCAAGTGTGTTGCAATAGTAGTTGCTAAGTTCATCATACCAGTATGTGAACTGGGCACAAGTTTAAAATTGCATAAATAATTGAATCGATGATTGCAGAAAGGACCTCAGTCACTTCAGTACAGTTTTGAGATATAAAAAGAGAACTATTTGAATAATTCTACGACATTTTTATATGTTTGTAGTTAATTTCTGTGGAAATAATACCTCAAGACACGCATTTAAAGCTAGAGTATTAACACTTGCTGATTCAATTAAAACAGTGATTATAATTTATAATTGATGGATCCAGACCTCTTCTGCAATCAATGGAAATAGAGGATAAAATATACTGTAGTAAGAAATCGCTTCAAATTATAGTGAATATACAGGGTGATTCGTTTTGGTGTGGATAAAATAAAAACACCGTAAAACATTTACTACTGAACTTTATTTGTTGAAACTTTGTGCATACAACACTGAAAGATGGGAGATTCCTCAGAGCTCAACATGACCTCCATTGCGTACTCTGCACAATTCATAATGATGATGCAATTCAGCCCATGTCTGTTGTAACATGAGAGAGGTGATTTGTTGAAAAGTTTGGGTAATTTTTAATTTCAAATTATCAGTATTCTGTGAATAGACAATGTCTTTAACAAAACCCTACACGAAGAATTCTGGAGGACTTAGATCTGGGGAGTATGAGAAGAAAGTCAAGAGATAGCTGCTTCTCGTACTGGGTTTCGCCTGCGACCTCCTGCATGTTTTTAACACAGAACCTGTGTCTACAAATGTTCGATACCACAACATTATGGAATAGTATTTAGGTACATTACGCACACCATACTCACGTCGAAATTCCCTTTGAACTCTTTTAACACTCTCAAATTTAGCATACCAAAGAACACATTGTGTCCGCTGCGAGTTTAATAAAGCAACATAAGAATAAAAACTGCTCCCAACATTTTCGTATCGACGAAGCTTCACCCCTGCACTCGTTTTCTAAACATTGACTCGTGCAATAAAGTATAGCATTATAATTTACTTTAATAATACAATATTTGTACATTTGCCGGACGTTTCAATTTTGATCTCCAGAAAGTCTCTCAATGATTTTGAATGAAATTGCATTTTTCTTATATTTAACATGGCTTAAAGTAACTTTGTTGATACAACATTTGGCTCCGTGCTGCAACATTCTGGGTTTATTCCCGCTTGCAAGAGATTTGGTCCAATACAAAAGGTTCATTTAGAGAAAAGGTCCATACTAAAATGTCCGAACTTGTATTGTCCATTCGATTTGGTCCAGAGGGATGTCAAATCTTCCAATGCAGACAAATGTTCAAAAACAAATTGTCCAATATCTTAAAATGTCCAGTATTGTAAAGATTTCTCACCCAAACCTTTAATACTTGGTAGTGCTGTTCAACGATTAGGGAAAATACGGGAATTTTACTTCAAGCAAGTAAAGAGGTACTGTAGGTTTGGAAGTAAATCCCGAAGAGACAAAGTATATGATTATATCTTGTGACGAGAATATTGTACGAAATGGGAATATAAAAATTGGAAATTTATCCTTTTAAGAGGTGGAAAAATTCAAATACCTGGGAGCAATAGTAACAAATATAAATGATACTCGGGAGGAAATTAAACACAGAAGAAATATGGGAAATGCCTGTTATTATTCGGTTGAGAAGCTTTTATCATCCGTCTGCTGTCAAAAAATCTGAAAGTTAGAATTTATAAAACAGTTATATTACCGGTTGTTCTTTCTGGTTGTGAAACTTGGACTCTCACTTTGAGAGAGGAACATAGGTTAAGGGTTTTTGAGACTAAGGTTCTGAGGAAAATATTTGGGGCTACGAGGGATGAAGTTACAGGAGAATGGAGAAAGTTACACAACGCAGAACTGCACGCATTGTATTCTTCACCTGACATAATTAGGAACATTAATCCAGACGTTTGAGATGGACAGGGTATGTAGCACGTATGGGCGAATCCAGAAATGCATATAGAGTGTTAGTTGGGAGGACGGAGGGAAAAAAACCTTTGGGGAGTCCGAGACGTAGATGGGAAGATAATATTAAAATGGATTTGAGGGAGGTGGGATATGATGGTAGAGACTGGATTGGTCTTGCTCAGAATAGGGACCAATGGCGGGCTTATGTGAGGACGGCAATGAACCTCCGGGTTCCTTAAAAGCCAGTAAGTAGTAATAGTGCTGTTCAACACCATTGATTTATGTTATCGTAAGTGGATACATTTTTATTCTTATGTTGCTTTATTAAACTCCCTTTGAAAATTTCATATTTGAGGACAGTATTAATATTGATATTTTGGTTACTGGACGTTTTTTAATTTTGGATTTCAGTATGTAGAGGACACTTTTGGTTTGAGCATTCTGTACATGAACATTCTCCATGATAGAACCTGTCAGAGGAGTGAACCATAACTTGAAGTCGACATTTACTACGTAAATTGGAACTTTCTATATTGGATTTCATCTGTTATAACCTTAATTCCAGGTAGCGTATGAATTTTTTCGTTGCCAAAATTTCTCAAATGGCACCTGGATCCACTGAAAATCCTGTCAAATTGAATACCGGGTCTTTCTCGGGGGTAAATGTTGTGGGAGCGTCATGTTGGCCACACCACCACATTCTAGTGCCAAGATCATAAAAGTATAGAACTCCACCTCTATTTCGCCTATGCGCCTTCATGGCGCGTAAAAGCGCAGTTTTTTTTTTTTCTAGCCTTTAACATTTATCTTTCTGGTGTGTTAGACATATGCATTTGCAGCATCGATCCTGTGCGCTTTTCCGCAGGGTGATGAGTTTTCATAATATTCAGAATTAATTTAATTTTGGTTTGTAAAAGTAAAGCAATTAATGCAGTCACAAACAATAGCTGCACGAATGGATCGTAAACTGTTTCCGGCTTAAAACTGGCTGCAATGATATCCACTTAAATTAACATTATATCAAATTAAAAACTGTTGCTGATATTTTCAGAGTAGATTAACTTTCATTAGATGAATAAAATAGAATCAGCCTCAGTAACTCTCTTATATGATAATAATTAACGGAAAGTGTTGAGTCGGATGCAGAAAATTAACTCTTGTAGGATGTGAAACATAATATGTAATATTGGTTACGTTAGAATATACAGGGTGTAACAGGACCTCACCGACAAGCTTTGAGAAATGATGGGTCACGCGAAGAGGATCTTTTTTTTTATGGAACATAAGCTTGATGACACACGTCCTCCATGAGTTATGCGTCCTTTTTAGAAGCGCATTCCGCATAGCGTATGTTGCATAAGTGTGCACCTATGTCCTTATCATCTCTGTTATAGCCTACTGCTGCAGTTTGTTATTGATCTGTCTGGTGCATCTTCAGTCCGTCTTATCCAACAATCCAACACAGCCCTGCCATGTAAAAAATGTAATGAGGGAATGTACAGGACGTGTAATTTTAACAGCTGTTGTAAATTGTCAGAACATGCATGGAAAATTAAATTTTATTTATGTAAAGACATTTACCAGAGTTCTAACTTTTCGGATGCATAGCTCCTTGAAGACCTGTCATCAAGGATATGTTCTTTAACAAAAAATGATCCTGTCTGTGTGACCTATTATTCCTCAAAGCTTATCGGTTATGTCCTGTTACACCCTGTATAAACAGGTCTTTGTTGAACAAACAAGTAGTACATTTTCTATTGAAAGTTATACAGGGACATCATTTTATTTTTACTTCAATTTTTATTGTACCTGAGTTTTTAATGTACTTCACTCCCACCCCTTCTACTAATGAAGTTCAACCGTCCTCCACACAGATCCAAGACCGCATATACAGTTATAGCAGTCTTACAGTCATAGTAAACAGTACGTTCCAAAAATATGTTCGCGTTTTCCAGTGACGAAAGAGCTTTCAATACTGAATCATTTTCGCACAGGTACTGTCGTCCATTTGCCTACGTCGTATCCCGGTTTCGCCAGCTATTGGCTGGGCTATCTTAGCTCTTTTCTGAGAACATTAATTTCTGTTAGGAATTGGACGTCTACGTAATATTATACAACTGTTTAAAATAACTTAAATAGAAGGGCCTCGTTAAGTAATTAACTGTCACGTGATTTCCTCCCTTTCTACGACCCTACGACATAAGCACTTGGACGGACAGTAGATAGTATGTCTGAGTAATTTTATCTTTTCGGATCGGGCAGAAGTGAAGATTGAATTTACAGTACGTAAGGTACTCTTTTATAGAGTAGGTACAGAATTATTTCAACGTGAGTTACTAATTACGAAGGACGAAACTGGTAATTGGAATTAGGTACAATAGTCTATAGTGCGATAATATGCACATTAGAACTGAAGCCTGTATCGAAATGAACGGCCACCATTTTCAAAAATGTGTTTAAATATCCATATTATGATTATTTTTCATTTTAACTTCATTCTCTATATTGTACGCTAATGTGCTGCAGACTGTATAATATACACTACATAATGAATACGTCCACATGGACAGCTCAGTTCGTGAGTAAAGACACTCATTGTTAATACTGTACTGTATTTTGATTAAACAAAAACCTAATGAAAATGATCAAACTCAAAAGCGCGATATTTGCTACTTTACGTAAATGGATGAGCTACTTTTCTTCCCTACTATACCTAGTAAAGTGATTTGTTTGTATATTACGCCAGTATCATCGAACTCCAGTCGTGGAAGGAGATAGCAAACGGCGTTGATCCAAAGGTATAGCCAGGTTAATATTAAAAATGTTAGTAAAAATAAAATGATGTCCCTGTATTATGAATTTTCATATACTTTCCTTCGCTTGTTCCTTTATTGGATGACTTCATTCATTCATTCATTCATTCATTCATTCATTCATTCATTCATTCATTCATTCATTTCTTTGTTCGTTTATGAAATCATTTTCACATTCTCTCATCCATCTCTTTGTCCATTTGTTTGTTCAATAATTTCATAGTTCAATTCATTAATTTATTCGTTTTAATTTCTTAATTCATTCCATTTGTCTTTCGTTTAATCATTTGTTGGTTTTTTCGTATACCCATTTATTCTTTCGAATTCGTTCTTTTATTCGATAGTTCTTTCATTCTTATTTCTCCCTCTTTTCTTCTTTTCTTTGTCTATTTTCTTTTGTATTTTTTTCACTTGCTCACTATTGGAAATAGAGTATAAAGAGGAAGCAATATGATGATAAAAATATTTCGAATTTTCATAAAAAAAATCCTTTTCAGCTAGTCTCAGTCGAACATAGTGGATCTGATGTGCAGTCTTTTGTTCAGTCTGCCTGTTTACAAGAATTTCTGCTGGGTACACTAGTTAATGAAAACGACAAATAAAAGTTACACATAAAATTCACACATTATGCCGTTATACAGAGTGGATGGTAACCTCTGAATCAAAATAAAGCTGCTAATAGATCATGAGGAGAGATTTGAATAATCTTAATAATATATAGCACAAGGCAATGGATATAACCCTAACAAAATAGACACACTAATAAAAAAGGCAAAACAAAAACAGAACAAACCAACACCACGTGAGAATAAATACATAACATTAACATATCACAATACCAATACTCACAAAATTGCAACTTCATTCAGAAAACTGAAATACAAGATAGCTTACAAAACAAATAACACAGCACAGAAATATCTAAATAATCACATTAAACATTCAAATAAATATATTCAATTGGAGTTTACAAACTAAAATGCAATAGTTGCCCACATTTTTACATAGGACAGACAGGAAGATCCTTTCACACAAGATATAATGAACATATTAAAGCTATAACCAAACCCTACATCACATCAAATTATGCAGACCACATTATCAACAATAATCATGACTACAATAATATAGAAACAGATATGGAAATTTTACACATCATACCAAAAAGTTCACAATTAAACATCTTAGAACAGTACGAAATATATAAACATACAATAACACACCCACAACACATACTTAATACACAATTATAGTTCAATACCCACACATTATTCGACGTCATGATACGTCATAACACACAAACAACCAGCCCCCACCATAAGAGCAACATACCCCCACCCCCACCATTGACAAATGCACATCGCAGGATTCAAGATCACCAGTAGTTCAGGAGACACTGATGAAGACGTAACATCACGTCGAAACGGGCCGTCTGTCCAAGGTATATACCTTTTTTTAAAATTCTAACACTTTTTAACGTGTGACTAATCAATTTTATGTTTTTAACAAACAAAGTGTTAACATGAACTATAGTCAGTGAATCTTAATAAGCTTTTTTTCTCCAACATTCACCGTTTTAGAGGAAATCGTTATGTTTCTATGAAGCATTTAGCAACATCACGGCTACTGCAATAACTCTAGCAAGCACTGCCTGCACTTCTTACCTTCCCCTCCCCCTCTACTCTACCAGTCGGTGACACGCGACAGTGCGCCGCGTTGCAAGATTTGTTTTAACGATTTTCGAAATTATTCATGGCTAAACGGTTTAATTTGTATAAAAAGTTTCAAAGCATTAACTGTTCAGATTATTTTTGCCTATCTGCTTGTATAGCAATCAATCATTTCTCTCGGAACATTACCGCAATAGAGCTCTGCAAACATTGGTCAAATACTATATTTTTCCTGCTTAACGGTGCTTGATCGAAGGGAAAGCGTAATAAATGTTTTGTTACATTTAACATGAAGAATTACTTCTTAAATTTTGGTACATTGGTTCCCTCCCACCCTGTATACAGGGTGAACCGTAAGTAATGCCATTAATTTCAGGGAGTTATTCTTTGAAATATTTCAAACAAGAAAGTTTAGCTCGTTTTTGCTTCCTTTCCGAGATAAAAATTGAAGAGCACAGGAAAAGAACGTGCTTTGTCCACTTTATCAAATTTTTCAGGAGAGCAATTTCAAAGTTTGGAACCGAATTCCATGGATACTAACGGAGATATTAATGAACACTGAAGTCAGTATGAAAGAACAGGTTATCTGAATGATTTTGTATTTAAGTTTGCATCCTTATTTTTTAAAATTGTAGTTTTATTGACATTTACGTAAAGTAATGTCATAAGTTACAGGGAAAAAACGTGCTTCTTATGTACAGAGGAATTAATTTTAGATTAAATATTACAAGTAAAGCTGTTTTCTTCCGGAAGCGCGTTTGTATGTCTGTTTGTGCGTATTGTATGTATAGAAATTTTGAATTAACATTCAGAATTTCAAAATCACGGGATTGACAAACTTTTAAATGACAACATAACGTTAAACATTTTCTCTTTCCTTTTTTAACTTTTTCTGTAATGAAGTGGAGTGGGGCATAATAATAATAATAATAATAATAATAATAATAATAATAATAATAATAATAATAATAATAATAATAATAAAGATCACTTTTGTCACAAAATGCGCAGGGCCTCATAAGAATAAAACAAGATCAATTCTGTTCCAAAACACACAAGGTATAATAATAATAATAATAATAATAATAATAATAATAATAATAATAATAATAATAATAATAAAGATCACTTTTGTCACAAAATGCGCAGGGCCTCATAAGAATAAAACAAGATCAATTCTGTTCCAAAACACACAAGGTATAATAATAATAATAATAATAATAATAATAATAATAATAATAATAATAATAATAATAATAATAATAATAAAGATCACTTTAGGCTCAAAATACACATGAACTAATAATAATAAAAATCACTTTTGTCCCAAAATGCACAAAGCCTAATAATAATAATAATAATAATAATAATAATAATAATAATAATAATAATAATAATAAAGATCACTTTTGTGCAATTTTGTCCCAAAATGCACAGGACATAATAATAATAATAATAATAATAATAATAATAATAATAATAATAATAATAATAATAATAATAATAATGCTCACTTTTGACTCAAAATGCACAGAGCCTAATAATAATAATAATAATAATAATAACAATGATCACTTTTGTTCCAAACTGCACAGGACCTAATAACAATAAAAATCACTTTTGACCCAAAATGCACAGCCCAATCTAGTGTGGAAGGTTTGTGTAAAACACTCCATCTTCGTGTCCACGAAATTCCTTCAAAATCTGGAGGTCCTAATACTTTTCCTTCGATATTATCAGAGAAGTTTCTTTTTTAGAATTAATGTTACCGACATTTAAATTATTAGCGGATATAAAATAAATTATTCAAAATAATTTGTGTTTTGCCTCTGTAAGCAGGACATGGGTATTCTTCAGATTGCTGCTCTCGAAATCGCAGTGAAACTCTCACCACCGATGAAACCCTAGTTCCATTACACATATCACGATGTTGAATGAGGTGAGGGTGTTCTTTTGTGATGATTACCCCTCTGATGGGCCTTGTAAGAAATGAATATTTCCTCAAATATTTCTTCTGCAGAAATGACTCCCAACTTCCCATCATATCTTGATTGAACACCACAATATCAAAAGGCGTAGGTTTACTTCGAGCTTGTACCATGATCCGCACCCAACCCATTGGAATTTCTGCTACTGCTTTTGTATTAGTTAGTCCTATATTTTATTACATTCCATAAACGAATGTTTCATTCTGTTCATAAGTTTCAATTCGTTCACAAGATAATTAAGATACTTCAGAACAATATAATTCTTGCTCTGGCCTGAACATCAATCACAAGATATCCGCTTTGTTGTCCATTATTCCTGTCACAAAGTGATTTAAAAAGATACGACTTCATTGGCTCCTTTTCTACCATTATCTTCAGTACAACTAAAAAACACTGAAGTTTCATCTGAAATTTGACGAATATTGAAAGAGTAAACAGATAATTGCCTTCTGTAATACTAATAGACATCACTGATACTAATGTACGGTAAGCATACATTTTTTCGTAGTCCATGAAAATTGCTTCTGTTTCTTCAAACTTCCGACTTCTTAAAAGAGCATTCCTCTTTCTGGTATAAAATATTTCAACTTTGAGTTTATGGACCTTGTTGTTACTGGTGATCTTATTAATTTATTCCAAAACTTGTTTCTTCATGTTGCCATCTAAATTATTTTCAGTCAGTCTTGCATTCAGCACTTCCATCTCAGCTGTGTACTTATCATATGCATGTATCACTCCTTGGATATCCAAATGCTATATTTGGTGTTGAACATTATTCTGTACCCGGCTCCGGAACAATTTTTCCCTCGAAATTATTCAAATCAACTTTACAGGGAGTTATACCTGAAATCTTGATTTGCATAATACACGTCACTGTTCGTTAACAGAAAACCACAATTTAAGTCACACGGAATTAGTGTGCACTCGAAGTTGGTTGCTTGACGGTTGTCAGCCCACTTTGAGGTCTGTGGATATAGAGGGAAAAATTGGATCGGTGTCGGTTAGAGTTCCCGGGTAGCTCAGTGGTAGAGCGTTGGTACGTTAAACCAAAGGTCCCGGGTTCGATACCCGGCTCCGGAACAATTTTTCCCCTCGAAATTATTCATTATTCTGAATGTTTCATATGAAATTATTAAATTTTGGTATTTTTTCTTGAACATTTCATACATCTTTTTCACTGATAGTTCTTCTGGGAGATACAATTTATTGGTCCTTCCATTGCTGTAATGACTGATCGCTTTCGATAAACTGGAATTATTGTAATGAGCCCAGCCATATGTAATGATTGTTGATTCCAGTCTTCTAAATCATTAAATTGCCTTATAATACTTGATCTTTCTTCAGCACTTACTTCCTCGAAACACTTTAATTAACAGTTGCAGTCTTCTCCTACTTCATGTGATTGAACCCTTAATTTCTTCATGACTGCAGTCATTCTCCCTCGTACTTTCTTTTTCTTAACACTGTTAGAAGTCGAAGGTCTCTGAGTTCCATCCTCAGATGAAGTACTCAACATTCAATAATATAATAATAATAATAATAATAATAATAATAATAATAATAATAATAATAATAATAATAATAATAATAATATTAAAATTTAAGTGACAAATTTACAACACTTATACTTCTAAACTGAATTTCTCAAACTAAAAAGATTTCTACTTGTACATAAAGTTTATGCAGCAAGAACGAATTTTCTCATTATAACAATAATGAAAAACAATGGAATATTATTTTTACTCCAATTCCCGTAAGGAAACTAAAAATTAAATCACAGAAACAGAGGACAGAGCACATTATTTCCCTGTAGTGAGAGGACTTAGCACGTTCTTTCCCTGTACGCCAAATCTAAAATCTCTTGTAGCACTTCGACTATTCACATTATCACATTGGTCGATTAATAACTTTAAACTACATGGAATCCTGCATCTCATAGTATGCATAACTCATTTTTTAAAAAAAGTGGACAAAGCACCTTCTTTTCCTGTGCTCTTCAATTGTTTTATATATTATGTCATAGCTTGTTTTGGGAAAACCATTGATTTAATTCCCGATAGGCTTAGTCAATTTAAGTTGGCAGAGTATTCTGCTAAAATGATTGAAAGAATTCTAGTTTCATTCTTTAAATGTACACAAATATGATCCGAACAAATATAACATTTTATAAAGCCACCGGCGTGGCTCAGTCGGTTAAGGCGCTTGCCTGAAGTTACGTTCGGGCGCGGGTTCGATCTCCGCTTAGGCTGATTACCTGGTTGGGTTTTTTCTGAGGTTTTCCCCAACTGTAAGGTGAATGCCAGGTAATCTATGGCGAATTTTCGCCCTCATCTCGCCAAATATCATCTCGCTATCACCAAAATCTCATCGACGCTGAATAACTTAGTAGTTGATACAGCGTCGTTAAATAACCAACTAAAGTAAAAAAAAAATAAAAACATTTTAAAATTCCTTTTCAATACATTTGTTAGGATCAAATTTCTGCATATTTAAAGGACAAAACTAAAATTCTTTCAGTCATTTATTATCACAATACACTGCTCTCTTAAGCTGATCGAGCATATTGGAAATTAAATCAATGGCTTTCCCAAAACACGCCATGAAATGTTCCATATAAAACAATTTTTTATCTGGAAAAGGAAGCAAAAACGAGCAAAATTCAGATATTGGTATGGAGAGATGGTATTTGGCGAGATGAGGCCGAGGATTCGCGATATACTACCTAACATTCGTCTTACGGTTGGGGAAACCTCGGAAAACTCCGACCACGTAATTAGTCCAAGCGGGGATCGAACCCGCCCCCAGGCGCATCTCCGGATAGACAGACAAGCGCCTCAGCTGATCGACTGCGCTGTTGGCTGATATATACTTTCGTACACCACATTGACGTTTAAGCTGGCACAGGGTGTGAAGGTATATAAGGCAAAGAAACAATGAAAAGAAGAAGAATGGTACTATCATCCTCTGAGGAGTTTAGTGCTGAGAGGAATGCGGTTCCTACTAGTCTAGCGCGGTACTGGAATGGGAGGGAACAGTGACAGCGGCAGTCTGGAAGGAAGTACAGTCAAACTGAAAACATTTGCGCAATTTACGAGAGTAGTATGCCTATTAGCTTTCTAACGTATTTTTGCCGCGATAGAGATACAACCACTCGTACTTACGTGTTCAGAGAAGGAAAGTATTGTAGAAAATTTTATTTATTTATTTATTTATTTATTTATTTATTTATTTATTTACTTATTTATTTATTATTCATTTATTTATTTACTACTTATTTATTACCGGTATTTATTTTGGTGAAGTTAAGGCCATCACACCACCATAAATACAAATACAATAAAATAAATAAAAAGAAAAACCATAATAAAACTACAATAATATAAATGAAAAGAAGAATCATACTATAAAATTTGGTGATTAGTAGAAGTGAATTAAATTTCTAAAGTAATAAATTTAAATATACTGTACCGCTGAACTCACTTGAGAAGTATAACTATTTGATTTTGTATTTTAAGATATCACCAACAAATGATTTTCACATGACATTATAGGAATCTGTTTTTCACTATACCAATGACACATATTCTAAAATTCCAATAGAATAAAACCAAAAATTCTAAACAGCATATTTCCTTAAAAATGACTTGTAACGGTGAAATATTTAATGAGTAATTCATATAATATTAACATAACTAACATCAGGGAGAAGACTGAAGACTGCATATTTTTTGACCATTAATACTTCCCACTCCGCTCGGCTCGGCTTGGCTGTAGCAACAAAAGAATCTACCTGCAACCCCCCCGCACCGATGGCAAGAATACCTCAGGTCCCAGCGCTAAACTCGTCGGAGGAAGACAGTACATTAATGTATAGAAAGAAAGTTATTGGTAATTTGTTGGTCTGGTATACTAATTAAGGCTTTTGTAGCATTGTAAAATCAAAATAATTATGTTTCCATATATTAAGAAAAAACTCTCCACTTATATTCATAAGCGTAGTGAAAGTGCAATGTTTGCAAATTGTAGCACAAATTTTATAATGATTGGCCATCGATGTAACAAGATAGCCTCTCGTATTAAACATACCCTGAAGATCGGTAGGTGTAGCTGACTGCTTCCTTTGTTCACTTAGGAAGTTCTCTCTGTCCCTTTGGTTTGAGTTGAAAGGTCGGAAGTGGGAAGTAATGAAGTCTAAAACAAACCTGCAGAGGGTAGGAAGCAGGACGGCCATCCCACAAAGTACAGGATCCGCAAACATGTGCTATATCAATTTAAACTTTTATACAGCCTCTGTAGGCCTACTTCCTTAAATGTGCGCATGCGTGACTAATGTTGTACATCTGATTGATTTATATGTATAAATATCTATAAATTTGTTAAAGGTAAAAGAGAAGATGGAAACGATACGATAAAAGAACTTAAATGGGAAACTTTGGAAAACAGACGTAGGAAAACTAGAATAACATTTTATAGAGCATATCTAGATCAGAAAGCATGGGTAGACATAACGGCTCGGTTAGAGAAACCAACGTACTGTGGTAGGAACGATCATGAGTTTAAAATCAAATGTAGGAAACAGAAAACGGATGTAGGTAAATTCTCATTTTTAAATAGAACTATAAATGATTGGAATGACCTACCTGCAGCGGCCTTTGAGGGCTGTCCTTCCTTAACCCATTATATCCCAGTGTCCTATTTAGAGGACAGTAGCTTATTTTTTTTTTTTTTTAGTAATCACAATATCCTAATTATGTTAATTGTGTGTGTCATGTTACAAACTGAACTGTTTTCTTGGTTTCTATTACAATTTTACTTTATTTTATATTTTTTTTTCACACTATACAATTGTACTTCATATTATAGCCTATCATTGCCAATATCATCCGAGATTTTGGTAATGTAATTATTGTTTTGTGAATATATGTAGCAGATAGTTTGGTGTTTCAATCTGATATGTAATCGTTATCATCAACAATCCTAGCTGATTTTGACAACAATGCAAATATTGGTGTCCTCTAAATAGGACGCTGGGATGAAGTGTAATATAATACAACACTCCTCTGTGCATGACGGCATTCCGTTTGTTACGGACATATGACTAACCTGTATTTAGTGATATCAGATAATTTTTTTTTTAAATTGAGTTATTTTACGACGCTGTATCAACATCTAGGTTATTTAGCGTCTGAATGAAATGAAGGTGATAATGCCGGTGAAATGAGTCCGGGTTCCAGCACCGAAAGTTACCCAGCATTTGCTCGTATTGGGTTGAGGGAAAACCCCGAAAAAAACCTCAACCAGGTAACTTGCCCCGGGCCACCTAGTTTCGCGGCCAGACGTGCTGACCGTTACTCCACAGGTGTGGACATATCAGATATTATTATTACTATTCCGTGCAGAGCGGTATCAGAGTGAGTAAGCACTGCTTCCGACGGTCAGTGTGCCTTGTGTGATGCTGATTCAGATTCAAAGTCAGACTTCTCATAAAGATGATAAATACTTCACTTCAGCAGTTCGGAATTTTTTAAGAATTTCTGTCTGTGGATAAAATGATTGTGAAGTACTTTTAGCATCACAGTGTGAAACATTTCATTCGTGGGAAGCCAATCAGATTTGGGTACATTTATGGGCTCTTCGTGGAACCAGTGAGTACTGCTTCAATTTCGACCTATATTGTGGAAAGTATGCTGTGGAAAATGAAAAAGATGATTTGTTGTTGAATCGAGAGTGATTCTGAATATGCTCGACTGTGTTGAACACTCAAATAGTTATACTGTGCTCTTTGATAACTATTTCACAAATCATGATATCCCTATTCATCTTCAAAGTTAGGATACAGAGCAACAGCAATTGTAAGAGAGAGCCTTACTGAAGAATGTCCACTACGGAACAGCAATTGTAAGAGAGTCTTACTGAAGAATGTCCACTACGGAACAGCAATTGTAAGAGAGAGTCTTACTGAAGAATGTCCACTACGGAACAGCAATAGTAAGAGAGAGTCTTACTGAAGAATGTCCACTACGGAACAGCAATTGTAAGAGAGAGTCTTACTGAAGAATGTCCACTACGGAACAGCAATTGTAAGAGAGAGTCTTACTGAAGAATGTCCACTACGGAACAGCAATTGTAAGAGAGAGTCTTACTGAAGAATGTCCACTACGGAACAGCAATTGTAAGAGAGAGTCTTACTGAAGAATGTCCACTACGGAACAGCAAGTAATTCAAGAAGAAAGATCGAGGTACATTTTACTATCAGTATGATGGAAATAGGTCCCGCGACGTGGTCTAAGGCATCCTGCCTAGGACTCGCGTTACAGAATGCGCGCTGGTCCGAGTCCTCATGGGGGAAGAAATTTTCTCATGAAATTTCGGCCAGCGTATGGGACCGGTGCCCACCCAGCATCGTAATGCACGTGGGGAGCTACGATAGGTAGAGTTAATCCGGTTTCGCAAACCAGCTATAACGGCTGGGGGGATCATCGTGCTAACCACACGATACCTCCATTCTGATTGGATGATTGTCCACCTCTGCTTCGCCATGTGGACGTGAGGCCAGCAGGCAGCTGGTCGGTCTTGGCCCTTCATGGGCTGTAGCGCCATGGAGTCTTTGGATGACCGAAATAGAGAAGTACTTTTCATCCGGTGAAGTGACAAGTATGTCACTATTTTCACAAATTATCACACCATAAATCTCGGCGTACTGAAGAATACAATTCCCACATAGAGGTGTTGATCATCATGATTGGCTAGTAGGAAAATACGTAATTGGTGTCCCAAGAAATAATTATTACTGGCCCATATTTACAACATTGATGGATATGGCATTGGTGAATGCATGGCTCCTATATAGACATGCACATGGGGCAGATGCACTGGATCTTCTAAATTTCAGATGTGCAGTGACTTATGTCCTATCTCAAGCAGGAAGCAACTAGTGCGACCATCTGAATCACCATCTAAGAGTTGTCCTGATGTCAGGATGGATGGAGTTGGACACAGCATTGTCCGAAGAAAGGAAGAGAGAAGATGTGCACGAACTGGCTGTGGAGGAAAACCGAAGTCATACTGTGTGAAATGTAACGTCACACTGTGTATGCAATGTTTTACATCATTTCATAAAATATGACTGTATCAGCCAAATTTTGTAATGGTTTTTTGTTATTTCATGAGATATGACTGTATCGGGCAAATTTGGTTCTTATGATTACAGTAGATCCCAGCGTCCTATTTTGAGGACAGCTATTTTCTCTGAAACCAGACATCTCAAAATATTTTGTGTGTTAGGTATGTGTTCTGCTGGGCTTTTTTATGTGTTTCCAATAAATAAAATATCAAAATGTAGAAAAAAATAATTTGGGACTTAATGGGTTATGGAGATTCAAGAATAACTTAAAAAGTTGTGTATAAAGTGTCAATTAAAATTAAGGTGACATTTAACATTTAAATTTTTTAAGGTGACATGTATTTATTTAGCCTGACGAGTTACTCCCTTGGTTTGAATTGTAAATTATTTAAAAATAGTGTGTAAGAGGGTCTTAGACTAGAAATGTTTATCTTAAATGTAGTTCTGTTTATAAGTATGCATAAGGGTGTAAGTATTTGTCTTATTTGAGCTGTTGCATCAGTGAAGCGAGGTGAGTCGGTGAAGTTATGGTTTTACAGTGCAGTGAATAGTTCCGATCAGTGATAATTCATAGTGTAAATGAAATGTGTTCTATAGTGTCAGTGAAATGTGTCCTAATGTGTCAGTGAAATGCGTCATAGTGCCACTACAGTGCGTGAGACGAGAGTAAGGTGAAAGATTATTATCACTATCAATGTGAAACTTATGTTGGGCCTATACATATATAGGTTGTATTGTAAAATTAGGTTCACTTATTAATTAGGTTATTTTATGTATATTGTAATTATTGTGTTAAATTGTATTGTGTATTCTTATTGTATCGTGTATATAATTATATTGTGTATTGTATAATTGTGTTGTGTATTGTATTGTAATATTATTGTGTAGTGTTTATATTGTGTATACCACTGCCACCGGGTGTTTGCCCACTTGCAGTGTAAATAAATACATACATATTATGTATTGAGATCTACCGAGTGTGATAGCCCTGGGGACAAAGTGACTTGAAACTAGGTCGCCTGGGGTTCAATCCCCTCGAGATCGGCATTACTCGTGGTTCATAATATTTTGGTAAAGGTGTCATATTTCATAAAAAATAGTCACATTTTTCATATCTTGCACGGTATTTTCCCCTCCGTCAGTATTCCTGTAACTACCACTCAACCATACATTCCCCATTATAAGGCGAGAAGAGAGATTTTTTTCCAGGAAACACTCGAAAAACTCGTGTCGCCCATTTCACCTACATTCCTGGATTTGGAAGAGCAAATGAAATCTCCTAATTCCCCTTTAATGTCATTGATGTCAAAGTGTTAATAATTTGAGAAGCAAGAATTAAGGCTCATTCACAATGAAAATAAAACATAACGTAAGCGTTAACTTAAGAATATAAACGTTACGGTAAAATGAAGAAGTCATACCATCATTCACGATGGGAACATAAACATAACAGCAAACATACTTGGTAACCATGGAAACATAACAACGACGCCATTTCCTCATATTCTGTCATATACTTCAGCGCTCCACGATTGTGTTCTGTTTGCAAATCACGTAAGCGTAAGCATGAAAGTTTAGAGTTTGCAAACTTTCATGTTAACATCTTACGGTAATGTTTATATCAATGTTTATGTGAATCATTGTGAACGAACCGATTTGGTAGCCTGGGCGCAGACTTCTGTGTTTATGTTACGGTTATGTTTAATTTTCATTGTGAATGGGCTTTTGTATTTCGAAGTCTTCCTTCATTGTCCAGTTATTACCATGTATGCCAATGGATCCGAAGTTAGGTGATTCAACCCCACATAGCCTAAGTGGTGTATTTTGAAGGTCGAAAACTTTCATTTCTTTTTTTTCGAATGGGAAGTAAAATATTATGTCCTGACTTGTAAGTTTACGATACGCAAAAGAACCCTGATTCAGGTAAAATTACTAGAGAGTTCTTCGTTTCTCCGCTAAATGCTCTGTTTTATGTATAGATAACTTTGCAAGTCTATGTTTCGGTTGAGGCAGTAGATACCTCTACAGAACCACATCCCATGAGATAGAAGAGACCTCTAGCGAATAAAACAAGAAACAAAGTATAGAACTTCGACTTTATAGGTCTTTAGAAACCGCGGCGTTTAAGATTAAAATTGGAAAAAATAACAACGTTGCCTCTAGTAAACGAATACTCATGTTGACATTCAGAAGATGAAGAGGATATGCAAATTAGATGTATCTGGGAATGTAACTTACATTTCAAACTTCTTCCAAACCCTCGTTAAAAATTGAAGCTTTGGAAATCTTTCTTTGACTTTGTATTCAGTTTGCTTATAGGGAAAATGTTTTGAGGATTTAAACTTATTTCTGTGTCTTTTGAATCGCATTTCATGGTACTGTTAAGAAACAAAATACTCTAATTTACTAAAGGTTATTATTTTTAGTCCTACAGAATGAATATCTGTTATGGTAACAATTAGTAATTGAGGAGAAAAATTCGGTCCGGCGGCGGGGATAGAACCCGGGTCCTTTGTTCTACGTACCAAGCGCTCTGACCATTGTGCTATGCCGAAGTCCACAGCACCGGATCGAACTCCCCTCCTTCAGTTGTTTTTTTATTGGGTTATTTTACGACGCTGTATCAACATTAGGTTATTTAGCGTCTGAATGAAATGAAGGTGATAATGCCGGTGAAATGAGTCCGGGGTCCAGCACCGAAAGTTACCCAGCGTTTGCTCGTATTGGGTTGAGGGAAAACCCCGGAAAAAACCTCAACCAGGTAACTTGCCTCGAACGGGATTCGAACCCGGGCCACCTGATTTCGCGGCCAGACGCGCTGACCGTTACTCCACAGGTGTGGACCCTTCAGTTGTTGTTCCCTTAGTGGTCTGACTCCAAGTTAGGCATATGTGTTGACATTATTATTCAAGTCAACTGCCATTGTACCAGGAGCGCACCCAGTTGAGTGACTTAATGGCCGGGATTCCACAGTAAAGCGCACAGTAATCTATACAAGAATAATGCACTGTTGATTTGAAGAATTTACTAAAGGTTATTATTTTTAGTCCTACAGAATGAATATATGTTATGGTAACAATAATTGGGGAGAAAAATTCGCTCCGGCGCCGGAGATCGAACCCGGGTCCTTGGTTCTACGTTGGACTTCGGCGTAATAAGAATTATTGGTACGTTAAACCAAAGGTCCCGGGTTCGATACCCGGCTCCGGAACAATTTTTCCCTCGAAATTATTCAAATCAACTTTACAGGGAGTTATACCTGAAATCTTGATTTGCATAATATACGTCACTGTTCGTTAACAGAAAACCACAATTTAAGTCACACGGAGTTAGTGTGCACTCGAAGTTGGTTGCTTGACGGTTGTCAGCCCACTTTGAGGTCTGTGGATATAGAGGGAAAAATTGGATCGGTGTCGGTTAGAGTTCCCGAGTAGCACCGTTTTATTCTACTTAGATCCACCGGTATTTCAATCCAGGTTTGCGGCGTGCAAAATAGAATCTCTAGGCGTTATCCAAACGAGTCAGTAGATGTCTGCATGCCCTGTTGCAGATAAACTCCTCGTTTAGCTAAAGTGGTTGTACCGGTACGTAAATACAGAGTGAGTCAGCCAGGGCTAGACCGGCGTCAGCGTAAAGTCTTATGCATAGTAACTGCTGCACCATCGCCGTGATCAGACCTCTTGCTCGCGTACGTTTCGTGTTTAGTTTCGTTCATACATTGAGGGTGGAGCTGTATACCGTACATACAGAGTGCAATAGTGTGTCCATTAAGAAATACATTTAGCTTGAACAAGTCCACACCTGTGGTGTAACGGTCAGCGCGTCTGGCTGCGAATCCAGGTGGCCCGGGTTCGAATCCCGGTCGGGACAAGTTACCTGGTTGAGGGTTTTTCCGGGTTTTCCCTCAACCCAATACGAGCAAATGCTGGGTAACTTTCGGTGCTGGACCCCGGACTCATGTCACCGACATTATCACCTTCATATCATTCAGACGTTAAATAAGTTAGATGTTGATACAGCGTCGTAAAATAACCCAATAAAATAAAAAAAAATAAAAACCTTGAACAACGATTAATTCTTACAATAATAATAATAATAATAATAATAATAATAATGATAATAATAATATTTTGAGACAACGAACCAAGGAGTTCGGCAAGGTTGTAGTCTGTCAACAACTTTATTTAATTTATATTTGGACGATATGCTAAACGAGTGGAATAAACAGGTAGCACAAAGAGCCAAAGGAATTTATATTAATAAAGATATATATATATATATATATATATATATATATATATATATATATATATATATATATCAATACGTTACTGTTTGCAGATGACCAGGCTCTTATCGCAGTGTCTGAGGAAGAACTGCAGTATGGTGTATATAAGCTAAATACAGTAGCAAAAGCTTATAATTTTGAGATATCAAAATCTAAAACCGAAATAATGGCATTCAAAGGGAAGGACCCTGTAAGATCAAAAATTGTAGTAGATAACATTATTCTTAAACAAATGTCACACTTTAATTATTTGGGAAATGATATATCCTATAGCTATGATAGAGATGTACAAATAAAACTTTCCAAGTACCAAAATATGTGTGGTACAATCAGAACAGTTTTAGGAAGTAAAACAAGGAAGGAAACACAATTAAAATTCTATAGGGCTCTAGCAGTTCCATCCCTCTTATATGGTAGTGAGAATTGGGTCCTAAGACAGAAAGAAATTAATAACCTAATATACAGTCATCAGAAATGAAATTTCTAAGAGGAGTCAAGGGCTGTATAAGACTATAGAATGTAAGAAATGAAAGCATAAGGGAGGAATTAGAAATTAAATCTATAATTCAGCTAGTCTATGATCATAAGAAAAGATGGATCGATCATTTACAGAGAATGAATTATGGAAGGTTTCCGAAGTTGGCATGGAATTATAAACCACGAGGAAGACGGGACCCTGGCAGACCAAGAAAGGGATGGAGTATTGAGCCGGAACAGGTCATGAGGCCTATACCATGAAGAAGATGAATAATAATAATAATAATAATAATAATAATAATAATAATAATAATAATCCATAGCGCCACAGCCCTTCAAGGGTTCAGGCCGACCAGCCGGCTACTGTCCTCACGGCCACATGCCGAAGCAGAGGTGGACGATCAACCAACCAGAATGGAGGTATCGTGTGGTTAGTACGATGATCCCCCCAGACGTTATAGCTGGCTTTCGTAACCGGATTTCGCTACCTATCGTAGCTCCCCAAGTGTAAAGGCTCATTCACAATGAAAATTAAACATAACGTAAACATTAACATAAGCACATAAACATATGCCACAAACTTAAGTAGCCAAGGCCCATTCACAATGAAAATTAAACATAACGTAAACATTAACATAAGCACATAAACATATGCCACAAACTTAAGTAGCCAAGGCCCATTCACAATGAAAATTAAACATAACGTAAGCATTAACATAAGCACATAAACATATGCCACAAACTTAAGTAGCCAAGGCCCATTCACAATGAAAATTAAACATAACGTAAACATTAACATAAGCACATAAACATATGCCACAAACTTAAGTAGCCAAGGCCCATTCACAATGAAAATTAAACATAACGTAAACATTAACATAAGCACATAAACATATGCCACAAACTTAAGTAGCCAAGGCCCATTCACAATGAAAATTAAACATAACGTAAACATTAACATAAGCACATAAACATATGCCACAAACTTAAGTAGCCAAGGCCCATTCACAATGAAAATTAAACATAACGTAAACATTAACATAAGCACATAAACATATGCCACAAACTTAAGTAGCCAAGGCCCATTCACAATGAAAATTAAACATAACGTAAACATTAACATAAGCACATAAACATATGCCACAAACTTAAGTAGCCAAGGCCCATTCACAATGAAAATTAAACATAACGTAAACATTAACATAAGCACATAAACATATGCCACAGACTTAAATAGCCAAGGCCCATTCACAATGAAAATTAAACATAACGTAAACATTAACATAAGCACATAAACATATGCCACAGACTTAAATAGCCAAGGCCCATTCACAATGAAAATTAAACATAACGTAAACATTAACATAAGCACATAAACATATGCCACAGACTTAAATAGCCAAGGCCCATTCACAATGAAAATTAAACATAACGTAAACATTAACATAAGCACATAAACATATGCCACAGACTTAAATAGCCAAGGCCCATTCACAATGAAAATTAAACATAACGTAAACATTAACATAAGCACATAAACATATGCCACAGACTTAAATAGCCAAGGCCCATTCACAATGAAAATTAAACATAACGTAAACATTAACATAAGCACATAAACATATGCCACAGACTTAAATAGCCAAGGCCCATTCACAATGAAAATTAAACATAACGTAAACATTAACATAAGCACATAAACATATGCCACAAACTTAAGTAGCCAAGGCCCATTCACAATGAAAATTAAACATAACGTAAACATTAACATAAGCACATAAACATATGCCACAAACTTAAGTAGCCAAGGCCCATTCACAATGAAAATTAAACATAACGTAAACATTAACATAAGCACATAAACATATGCCACAAACTTAAGTAGCCAAGGCCATTCACAATGAAAATTAAACATAACGTAAACATTAACATAAGCACATAAACATATGCCACAAACTTAAGTAGCCAAGGCCCATTCACAATGAAAATTAAACATAACGTAAACATAACACGTGTGTGGAAACAAACATACCGAATCAACAAAACTACAGAATCTATTACATAAAAATGGAGAATTGCACAATGACTGACGATGTAGCTATTCAATTTATGTTTCTAATAACTACAATGGCATCAGTATATGGCTTTCAATACTTGAAATCAAAGAAACGGAGATGTAAAATAATCAATTTTTCGTCATATGATTCCATGTTGCGCGCCTAGCTATCATCACGGCCAATAGATCAAAATATTGCCTGTAGGCAAAGCCCATGAGATGTTAAACAAAAAGTGAAAACACGCTTTCCGCTTGTGTACTGTTTCCAAATCGCATAAACATAAGCATGAAAGTTTGGAGTTTGCAAACTTTCATGTTAACGTCTTATGATTAAGATTAAGTTTATGCTTATGTAATTCATTGTGAATGCTTTCATTACATAACATGGACACAAGGTTTTATGCTTACGTTATGTTTATGTTTAATTTTCATTGTGAATGGGCCTTAACTCTAACAAAGAAAATAATGAGGCTCAGTAAGCCAATAGCTGCATCTGATTGAGTTTCTGTCTAATACGAGGGAGAGTCAAAAAGTAACCTTAATAATTAAATATGCACAATAAAGGCTCATTCACAATGAAAATTAAACATAACTTAAGCATTAACTTAAGAATGTAAACGTTACGGTAAAATCAAGAAGTCGTACCATCATTCACGATGGGAATATAAACATAACCGCTAAGATACTTGGTAACCATGGAAACATAACGACGCCATTTCCTCATATTCTGTCATATACTTCAGCGCTCCACGATTGTGTTCTGTTTGCAAATCACGTAAGCATAAGCATGAAAATTTGGAGTTTGCAAACTTTCATGTTAACGTCTTACGGTAATGTTTATGTCAATGCTTATGTGAATCATTGTGAATGATCCCATTTGGTAGCCTGGGCGCAAACTTCTGTGTTTATGTTACGGTTATGTTTAATTTTCATTGTGAATGGGCCTTAATTTCATCACTTTCCCACATAGTCCCCACTACGTTCAATGCAAGTATTCCTGTTATGCAAATGTGTGTTTTTTTCTTATTTTCGATAATTTTGTGAAATACAAATCTTGGAGAACAGTTGTGATTTGAATAGTCCGCCGAGTTAGCTCTATAGTAGCGCGTCTGCCTCCAAACTATCCGGCCCGTGTTCGATTTCCGGCGGCGTCAGAAATTTTTGTGTAAATTGTGCATCGATATGCCTGGCTTAAATCCCAAATCTCTCCAGAGTGCATCTCAAGAAAAGGATTATCTCGCTTTGATTGTGATTCGTCGGTCGAACGGGGCCGTTAAGCCTGGCGATCTCCTTGGTATTAGTCCACAGGAGTAGGTTACGTGCCGGCACCGGGTTTCCCCCTTCTCCCTTCCTCATCTTCAACATCACCCTCTCCATTTCCTACACTACACTTACACATACTCACCCTAGTACACGACATAATTCATGCATACTTTGGCCTGCCGAAGTGGTGTGCAATTTGAAAATGGGTCACAGTCCTGCCATCTATCAACAATATTCGCAACCCGAATCACGTAAGAGAAGTGGGTAGATATTGAACACACACACACACACACACACATGATAGGAATAAGACATGGAAATGGTTACATCTCTGTGCTTGGAATATAAGATTATTTCTCTCAGTTAACGAATCAAGAATATAGGCCTATCTTCAGCTTTTTTTAATTTTAATTGTCAATCCATCTCGTGCTCTTTTACTTCGAACAATAATGGCATTAAATATTTCATAATATTACCCTTCTGTTGCTTGTGACATTGGAATATGTAGCCTATTTCAAGCAGTACGTTTTTTTTTTTCTGGAGCTCTATGCTTCTATTCCACGTAACAAATTTGTATTATTCTTTTGTCTCTTAATTTTTTAGCCTTCAGGTATTGAAAAAAACTGATTAAGCCGACTATCTGAAAACCGTGAGTAATGTTTTTTTTTTTCTTCTTTTTTGAGAGACCACTAAACTTCCCCTCACAATGTGGTGGATTTGTTTGAATTAGGGATCGAATTCTTTTGTGAAGGAACGGAATCCTTTTCAGAAACTGTGTAATGAGCAAACGTGACCTGAGGCACACAACGACGAGAATGTCTACCAACTAAGATCATTTTAATGTTAGCGTCTTGAGTTGTATTTTGATTTAAGAATTGATGGTTACTAATAATAGTAATATTATTAATATTTTTTTACAACAGAATTAATAGCAGTATTATTATCTTTCCAATAATTTTCCTTTCCCCTTGTACTTATTCTCATTTCAATTCTAATACTCGTACTTTCCCCTTCTCAATCTCTGCCCTCCCTCAAACTTACTGCATTCTTTCTCATATTATTATAATTATTTTTTAATTAGTCGTCTCATTTTTCATATTATTTAGTGTCTCTGATGTATAAATGAACAAGCCATTGCCACTGCAAATATATGACATTTGATATATTACAATAAGAAATATTCATAATGCCACGCTTTGCGTATTTATTTATTTATTTATTTATTTATTTATTTATTTACTTATTTAGTTATTTATTTATTCATTTATTTACTTATTTATTTATTTAATTATTTATTTATTTACTTATTTATTCAGTTATATATTTACTTATTTATTTAAGTTATTTACTTATTTACGTATTTATTTATTTACTTATTTATTTATTTATTTACTTATTTAGTTATTCATTTATTTACATATTTATTTATTTACTTATTTATTTATTTACGTATTTATTTAGTTATTTATTTATTTTTTATTTACTTATTTACTTATTTATTTATTTACTTATTTGTTTATTTATTTATTTATTTATTTACGTATTGATTTAGTTAGTTATTTACTTATTTATTTATTTGTGTATTTATTTATTTACTTATTTATTTAGTTAATATTTTTTTACTTATTTATTTATTTATTTACTTATTTATATAGTTATTTATTTATTTACTTATTTATTCACTTATTTATTTATTTACTTATTTATTTAGTTATTTATTTATTTACTTATTTATATACTTATTAATTTATTTATTTATCTATTTATTTAGTTATTTATTTATTTATTTATTTATTTACTTAGTTATTTATTTATTTGTTTACTTATTTATTTATTTACTTAGTTATTTATTTATTTACTTATTTATTTATTTATTTATATAGTTATTTATTTATTTACTTATTTATTCACTTATTTATTTATTTACTTATTTATTTAGTTATTTATTTATTTACTTATTTATATACTTATTTATTTATTTATTTATTTATCTATTTATTTAGTTATTTATTTATTTATTTATTTGTTTATTTATTTACTTAGTTATTTATTTATTTATTTACTTAGTTATTTATTTATTTGTTTACTTATTTATTTATTTATTTAGTTATTTATTTATTTACTTATTTATTTATTTATTTACTTATTTATATAGTTATTTATTTACTTATTTATTCACTTATTTATTTATTTACTTATTTATTTAGTTATTTATTTATTTACTTATTTATATACTTATTTATTTATTTATTTATCTATTTATTTAGTTATTTATTTATTTATTTATTTATTTATTTATTTATTTATTTATTTACTTAGTTATTTATTTATTTATTTATTTATTTACTTAGTTATTTATTTATTTATTTATTTACTTATTTAGTTATTTATTTATTTCTGTATTTATCTATTTCTCCATTTATTTATTTATTTATTTATTTATTTCTGTATTTATCTAGTTCTCCATTTATTTATGTTTGTTGATTTCATTTACACAAGCTTCATTGTCTGTGGTCATAATTATCGCGTGTAGATCTTTGGATATATTAGTAGGATGTTTTTGCTATTGTTCAGTTCCTGTTTCTGTTCTGTGTTTTAGATGGTTTGTGTTCATGTAACTGATTGTAGATTTGATTCATGATTGTGATATTGGTGATTGAAGTGATGATGAATAATTATGTTATGTAAATTTACAATCCGGCATTTGTTTTTGTGACTGAGGAAAACCATGAAAAACCCCAGTGAGGTTGGTTGTGGTGTATGGACTTCGGTCCTAGGTCACAGATATCTATGACGTAGTGCAAGGGCGGCCACTAGAGGGAACCTAAGAGTTGGAACTTAAAAAAAAAAAAACTGAGACGATTCTTCCGACGCCGGGGTGAAATCCGGTGTGGCTTAGTGGATAAAGCGTCAGCACGTAGAGCTGAAAACCCGGGTTCAAATCCCGGCGCCGGAGAGAATTTTTCTCCGTTCCATTACTCTTTCATCGTATGATGACGTAGAATATCTGCATGGAAATATCATATGTACTTCGGTACAATATAATAATATATCTAAAAGTTTGTTAATTAATAAAATTGTTGGCCGGTTTTTCCAAGTATTGTTAGAAACTTTAACGACTGTTAAACTCTAAACAGTTTGTTAATTAATAAAATTGCATGTTTTCAAAACAGTTTGGTTTAACAGTTTGTTAACAGTTTGTTAATTTTAAATGTAGGATTTCGGGCAGTTAACTCGTTTAACAGTTAGTTAAATATGGCCGATGTCTCCACATCTGTTCGAACTGAAGTTGCGAAATTAATATTTTGTGTCTCTCTGTAGGGAATGTTTAGCATATGACTAGTAATATAACATTTAAAAAATACTTTGGACTGTTTAAATACATCAGTGTTATTTTATTTCTTTCGTATTTCGTATCCATAATAGCAATGAGGAAATATAACCTTACTTTGTAATTATTATTCAGCACGAAACCTACAACTTTCATTTGTCAATTGTTTGTTTATGAAGCGTGGCCTACAGGTTGTCATTTTATGCAAGTTTCATGACTCACTCTATAATATAGAATTTAAAGATTAATTTTAGCCATAATAAATTGTCTTACATGTGTAGAATCATTACCAACTGCTGTTGAGTAGTTAAAATAGTGCTAACAGACGTTATAGTTAAGTGTTGGTTATCTTAAACAAAATTATGTTGAACAAATGGAAAATACATTAACAAAGCGTTAAAAATAAACAGACTGTTAATTTAACATTCGTTAAGCAAAATTTAAAAATTATTTGGACAAACTGGCCATTAGTCATGTGTATGCTCACATATAATTAAGAATAATGAAAGCATTCATATCGTTTCGAACTGAGAATTACACGGTGTAATTACTATGTCAGAATTATGAACTTATTTCACACAAAAAAGACCTCGATTTGGAACAACTTGGCATTATTATTATTATTATTAATTACTTGCTTACAAATGACTTATAAGAAACCCGCAGGTTCATTACCGCCCTCACATAAACTCGCCATCGGTCCCTATCCTGAACAAGATTAATTCACTCCCTACCATTAAACTAAATCCAGAAAAATCACAGTCAATCATTGTGGGCCATTCACGTTTGTTAAGCACTATTACCATACCAAATTTGTCCCCGATTAAAATACACGGCACCGAAATTCCGTTCAGTGAATCAGTAAAGAATCTAGGTAATTATATGGATAAAAGTTTAAATTGGAACATTCAAGTTGCAGGAACCTACAAAAAAATATTCTCATTAATCCACTCGTTTAGGCGATTGAAGAATGTTCTACCCTTTTCCACGAAAAAAATGTTAGTGCAAACACTCGTGATGCCCCACTTCGATTACTGTGATATTCTGCTTACTGACCTAAGCGTTACTTCGGCGCAGAGACTACAACGTGTTCATAATATGTGCGTCCGTTTCGTCTGCAATATTCGCCGGGCTGATCACGTAACACCATCCCTCGAAATGTTGTCCTGGCTTCGTCTAGAAGATCGTAGGAAAATCCACTGTCTTTCCCTTCTCTTTCACATATTGCATTTCTCCACTCCTGTCTATCTTGCGTCTCGTTTTCAAAATTTATCCACCCATCATAACCTAGACACACGATCACAACACTCCTAAATATTATCCATTCCCACCCACCGAACATCCTCATATTCATCTTCTTTCACTGTGGCTGTTCCTCGACTTTGGAATTCCCTACCGAGTAATGTCAGGAACTGTCAGACATCAAACCAATTTAAGAATAGATTAAGGAAATATTTTTCAAACAATTCTTGTTAACAATAATAGCTGTTTCAGGTTTCTCAATGTTTAATGATTATATATCACAGATAAATATCTAAATAATTATATTATTATTATTATTATTATTATTATTATTATTATTATTATTATTATTATAACTATTTCTTACCAATGTTTATTATTGTCACACTAACATTAGTTATCCAATTTTCATTATTACTTTCATGTTGTTTTATGATCTAGATATTAATGTAATAACTTTGTAAGCAATTATATCCAATTAGAATTAGAGTCTGGCTGGGCGGAAGAGAAGGCCTACTGGCCTTAGCTCTGTCAGATTAAATAAATAAATAATAATAATAATAATAATTATTATTATTATTATTATTATTATTATTATTATTATTACCATTATATCCCACGTCCCTCAAATCCATTTTAATATTATCTTCCCATCTACGTCTTGGCCTCCTCGAAGGTCTTTATCCCTCAGGTTTTCCAACTAACACTCTATATGTGTTTCTAGATTCACTCATACTCTTCAATATTCTTCAAACCTCTAACCCTAGCTACTTAGCTTCTCGTTTTCAACATTTGTCCTCATATCACGAAATAGATACTCGCTCACAACACCATATCACACTCTCCATTCCTAAACACAGAACATCCTTCTACTCTTCATCTTTCACGGTCTCTGCAACTCATCTTTGGAACTCTCTACCACAACATGTCAGAGACTGTCGGACATTGTCTAGTTTCAAAAATAAATTAAAATTGCACTTTTTCAATTCAGATTCCTTTCAGTTATAAGCCCTTTTCTCTGCGATAGTTTTGTAAAAATATAGGCTATGTATTTCTTTCCTTCCTTTCCCCTTTTTTTCTCTTTATCAGCCGATGAATTTATTATAATAGCCTTTTTATTGTGAATTTTATTTAACATTCGTATTTCTTTTCTTTTTATTATTATTTTATTACATTCCATTTTGTTATATTCTACCTTATGTTTTCCATATTAACCATTTCTACTCAGTGAGTTGCTTTTACTATATTCCAATATATTTTACTTTCTTTTTCTATTATTGTATTATTTTCATGTTGTTTAGTGTCGATTTTATTATGCTATTATTATTATTATTATTATTATTATTATTATTATTATTATTATTATTATTATTATTATTATTATTATTATTATTATTTGTAATATGTTAGTATTCTGTTCTTTAACTTTTTTTAAATTTTAACTGCTTGTATACTTTGTGACCTGGTAGAGTGTAAGAGAAAGACTTATAGCCTTAACTCTGCCAGTATAAATAAAGAATCTATACTAATAATAAATCTGTAGCCAAAATTTTTCTGGCAATTTTCGATTTTCCAAAAATAATTGGTGTTAAAATGTATAATTAACCATCCTGAAACCGAAAATCGCTTTTTTGAAATTTTTGTTTGTATGTCTGTCTGTCTGTCTGGATGTTTGTTACCTTTTCACGCGATAATGACTGAACCGATTTATATGAAAATTGGAATATAAATTAAGTTCGTTGTAACTTAGATTTTAGACTATATGGCATTCAAAATACTTTATTTAAAAGGGGGTTATAAGGGGGCCTGAATTAATTAAATCGAAATATCTCGCTTATTATTGATTTTCATGAAAAATATTACATAACAAAAGTTTCTTTACAAATAATTTCAGATAAGTTTTATTCTATACAAAATTTTGATAGGACTGACATTTAATGAGATAAATGACTTTTAAAATTACAATAACAACGCCATCTAAGGCGCTGTACTGAAATAAAAACAAATGACTTCGTCTATAAGCGGCCTTGGACAACAACAATCGAAAGCTATTAAACATAGCCTAAGAGAATGTTTCTGTGTTTGTATGAAGTAATATCGGAAGCTAATTAATTGTTTAATTATTATTTCACCATTGGAAAGTGTAGTTTCTCTAGATGGACATAATTCTACAATGTTATTACAGTAACTTCTGAAACATATAGCAAGTAATATAAAGTATACACATTAAAACTAAATGATATGTCAATGTTCATTAAACTATGGTTGCATGTAATAACAATTAAGAAACATGTTAAAGGAATTGTCATTGCACCAAATGATCAAAATGACCGCATTTTAATTATTTAAATACAATTTAAATTAAGTAACATGTTAAACGATTTATCCTTCTATCAAACACGAATGTTCCCTGGATCAAATGTCCTATTTTAATTATGTAATTACTTACTTACTTACTTACTTACTTACTTACTTACTTACTTACTTACTTACTTACTTACTTACTTACTTACTTACTGGCTTTTAAGGAACCCGCAGGTTCATTGCCGCCCTCACATAAGCCCGCCATTGGTCCCTATCCTGAGCAAGATTAATGCAGTCTCTACCATCATATCCCACCTCCCTCAAATCCATTTTAATATTATAATTATGTAATTACTTTATATTTATTTCTAAGAGGTGCAGCGGAGCGCACGGGTACGGCTAGTTATTGAATAATTAATTAAATACGTTCTACATCCTCTGGCCATCTCAGGCGTCTCCATTTAATATTATTATTTTTATTATTATTATTATTATTATTATTATTATTATTATTATTATTATTATTATTATTATTCATACTTGTCATTAATATGTTTTTATGAACATAGTCAAGAAAGAGCATGTAAGACATGAAACATATCACTACAATACAGATAGAAGTATATAATAACAGATAACAAAATCAGAACAAATTAATCTGATCAAGCTGAAGTATGAATTTATAGATTAGAAAGTCATTTATGTAATCCCTTCTGAATTGACTATTAATCTATTGAACACAGGAATGGTAACACAATAATTATACCAACTTTCAGACTTGGCCAACTTGAATTAGGCTCAACAAGGTAATAATTGCATCTAGTGGAATAACTATGACTAAAGGCCAATTCACAATGAAAATTAAACATAACCGTAACATAAACACAGAAGTTTGCGGCCAGGCTACCAAATGGGATCATTCACAATGATTCACATAAACACTGACATAAACATTGCTGTAAGACGTTAACATGAAAGTTTGCGAACTCCAAACTTTCATGCTTATGCTTACGTGATTTGCAAACAGTACACAATCGTGGAGCGCTGAAATATAAGACAGAATATGAGGAAATGGCGTCGTTGTTATGTTTCCATGGTTACCAAGTATCTTTGCGGTTATGTTTATGTTCCCATCGTGAATGTTCTTGATTTTACCGTAACGTTTACATTTTTAAGTTAACGCTTACGCTACGTTTAATTTTCATTGTGAATGAGCCTTAACAGACATGATATTTAAACTACTTAGATTCTTGTTGATGTATAACAAACAACTTACTAACTTACTGGCTTTTAAGGAACCCGGAGGTTCATTGCCGCCCTCACATAAGCCCGCCATCGGTCCCTATCCTGAGCAAGATTAATCCAGTCTCTACCATCATATCCCACCTCCCTCAAATCCATTTTAATATTATCCTCCCATCTACGTCTCGGCTTCCCCAAAAGGTCTTTTCCCCTCTGGCCTCCCAACTAACACTCTATATCCATTTCTGGATTCGCCCATACGTGCTACATGCCCTGCCCATTTCAAACGTCTGGATTTAATGTTCCGTATAACAAACAACTGTTAATATAAACATTGACTACAGCTTAAAATATATTCCGTTGTAAACAACGGTTTACAATGGGCGTCTCATGTAATGAATTTGTAAATATTCGTATAGCACGTTTTTGTGTTTTCAAAATATTAGAAATTCCAGTGCCATTGCGTTCAGTACTGAAGGACGTAATTCTCAAAGTTTTCTGCAGGTAACTGTCAATATCCGATTCCTTAATATTGACTTCATATTTTCTCATCTTGGAGAAAATTTGTTCACAGATGTACATTCTGCCGAAAATTGACGCTATGTAAAGAACATGCTTGTGAACAGCTGAAAAGTTTGCCTCCTGTATTTAGAATAAAATTTGAAGATGCGTATATTATTGAATTTCTCTCTAAAATCACTGTTGCTTGTAAATCAATTGTTTCCATTCCCATGCTTCTTGCATCAATACTAAATGGAGTGGAAACACATGTAGCAGTTTTCAGTAGACTGAAATTTTGAAACCTTTTTTCCAATCTTGGAGTCTAAATCAGATAAAACACCCACGGATTCCTCTTTTCTGGGGTAGTGATGCGAAGAACATTAAATAATTTTTCTTGTGGTGACATTTCCATAAACGAAATTTGATTTAAAAATGACTTCATTGTTAAAAAATGTTAAGGATAGTTTTAAGTTCATGTATTATTTTTGAGTAGTGAGTTACGGTCATTAAGATGCATATCAACGTCTGTGATGTGTACATTTTCACCCTTCTATTTAATATTGTTGATCTGAACTGTTTAATTGCTTTGTCCTACTCTACATGAATTTCCGGCTTTCATCTTTCAAATCAAGGATTGGCTTCAGAACTTTTCTCCCCCTATATAGAAAAATTGTCTATTCAGTTCCGATTACGTTAAGAAAGATCTGAAACCGGTTATGGAGCAGAGTTTAGATTGTTTTACGACGCTTTATCAATATCTCAAGTTATTTAGCGTCTGAATGAGATGGTGATAATGCCGGTGAAATGAGTCCGGGGTCCAGCACCGAAAGTTACCCAGCATTTGCTCATATTGGGTTGAGGAAAATCCCGGAAAAAACCTCAACCAGGTAACTTGCCCCGACCGGGAATCGAACCCGGGCCACCTGGTTTCGCGGCTAGTCACGCTGACCGTTACTCCACAGGTGTGGACTGGATCAGAGTGTGTGGTCTCATAGATGATAACTTTATTTTGGTATATTCTATCGCACCTTTTAATTTAAACTTCGTGTATTCAGATTTTTCTGATAACTAACGCAGTTATACTGCTTGAAGTTTGTACAGGGACATCATTTTATTTTTACTAACATCTTTAATATTAACCTGGCTATACCTCTGTATCAACGCTGTTTGCTACCCCTTTCCACGATTGGAGTTCGATGATACTGGCGTAATATACAAACAGATCACTTTACTAGGTATAGGAGGGAAGAAAAGTACAGTTGATCCATTTACGTAAAATAGGAAATATCGCAATTTTGAGTTTGATCATTTTCATTAGGTTTTTGTTTAATCAAAATACAGTACAGTATTAACAGTGAGTGTTTTTACTCATGAACTGAGCTGTCCATGTGGACGTATTCATTATGCAGTGTATATTATACTGTCTACAGCACATTAGCATACAATATAGAGAATGAAGTTAAATTGAAAAATAAGCATAATATAGATATTTAAACACATTTTTTTAAAATGGTGACCGTTCATTTCGATACAGGCTTCAGTTCTAATGTGCATATTATCGCACTATAGACTATTGTACCTAATTCCAATTACCAGTTTCGTTCTTCGTACAAGTAACTCATGTTGAAATAATTCTATACTTATTCTATAAAAGAGTACCTTACGTACTGTAAATTCAATCTTCACTTCTGCTCGATCCGAAAAGATAAAATTACTCAGACATGCTATCTATTGTCCGTCCAAGTGGTTATGTCGCAGGATCGTAGAAAGGGAGGAAATCACGTGACAGTTAATTACTTAACGAGGCCCTTTTATTTAAGTTATTTTAAACAGTTGTATAATATTACGTAGACGTCCAATTCCTAACAGAAATTAATGTTCTCAAAAAAGAGCTAAGACAGCCCAGCTACTAGCTGGCGAATAAAAGCTGGTTGGGGAAACCGGGATACGACGTAGGCAAATTGACGACAGTACCTGTGTGAAAATGATTCAATATTGAAAGCTCTTTCGTCACTGGAAAACGCGAACATATTTTTGGAACGTACTCTTTACTATGACCGTAAGGCTACTAGGACTGTATATGCTGTCTTGGGTCTGTGTGGAGGACGGTTGAACTTCATTAGTGGAAGGGGTGGGAGTGAAGTACATTCAAAAACTCAGGTACAATAAAAATTGAAATAAAAATAAAATGATGTCCTTGTATTAATAAACTTGCTTAGCCTACTGCTTTATTACCAACAATTGTATCATTCCTATCGGAACAACAACATTATGATTGTTTATATTTATTTAATCGTTCCAACGTTAAATACAGAGTATCCATATTGTTGCTATTGCTGCATTGGAGTTAAATCGCTCGCTTGAACTCGGTCGAATGTCGCACCCTCGAGTGAGATACGATCGGTTGTGATACGCTCGTATTAAATAGAAGCACAGTACAAGGTCATCTCACCGACATGTCTTATCTTGTATGGAAGGCGACAGATAAGATACACATATGTTTTGCTCACACTGTAAAAATAAGGCTTTATTTTCTGCGTTCATGACAAACGTTTAATGGAACAGTCAATGGAACGTACCAAAACAGTAACATGAAGTTATAAATAAAATAGTGTGAAAAACGTCGATATACAATTATTATTGCTAATTAATAATTATTCAATATTTGATTTACCACGTATATAATATGATACATAGTGTTCCGCCTATATACTGCGACAATTTAGAAACGTTTTACAAAATATTATTGATATAGCAGTAGATTAATAACAATATTAGTACAGAGATAACGTCACAGAAAATATAATAAAACGAATAATCATGCTGCACAACTGTTACAGACGCAAAGATTGATACACAATTATTAGCGATTATTATTATTATTAGAAAACTTGATACGGTTCTTGCATTATCGTGATTATGTTCTCCGTTTGTAATAATTGCATTTACATCCAATAACATCTATCAGATGTGGAAAAAACAAAATCATTCCTGTGTGGAGAAAAAAAAACATTTACCACAACAATTATATTACATTTTAAAGCAAGTTTTGTAGTTGTACTATGGAGAGGTTAGTTAAACATTGCAAAGTTTTGAAATGATAAACATCTATGATGTTACTACACAGTTCATCACTGTAACAAGAAAGAATGTCTAACGCTTGGCTTATGCCGTTCGAGGATTTATCGCTCGCGACAATTTTACCCATCATGCATGTGCGCTACCTATCGGATTGTGCTATGAACTACTTGGCGCTCGAGCGAAAACGTCCGATGCAGACCTCTGGTTGCTATCCTTGTAGTATCATCTATACTGTAGATTTGGCTATTTCTTCTGTGATATTAAAGTATTTTTCAGTATCTCTGATGAAAGTAGTTGCCTGAGCAGTATTTTAAGTATCAGTTCTCTTATCTTCTACCAGACAAACAAACATTTTGGAAGCATACTAACTTATTTCATGTGGTCTTAATATCATCAGTCCGCATAGCCACAGTAACGCTTAAATGACTCATTTTTTAAGACTTCTTCAGAATAGCACAACATTTCTGTTGCTGACCTTTGCATATTTATCACCTCCAAACAGCTTTGGTTTTGAGATGATTTATCATTTACAGCATAACCTTAGCTGTCATTGCACTCTCTTCATATTGGTTTGTAGTAGTTAATTTTGTACCTACAATTTCTTCATAAAATTAACGTGTTTTTTGGTGTTTTTATCTTATCCATTGTGAATACATACTTTTCATATAATGGTGTTTTATGTAGTATTTACCTCTGATTGAGGTTCTGGCTGATATGTACCTCTGTTATCAGGCAGTACATCTCACTTGACGATATGTGTCAGAGGAAGAACAATAAATTGTTTGTATGCATTTGAAGTCTGACTAGTGTAATATGTAGCTAGTTGGTGATGTATACAATGGAGGGGGGAGAGGAACTGGCCACTCAACCCCATTATCTCCTGGCTTAGTTGCCTCATAAGTGGTGCCTTCTTGGTATCACTTCTGAGTTTCAGATCTATCTTCGGACAGTTGACTTAACAACAACATATTCTGTAGTATATTTCTTATACACAGAAGTAGAATTATTGCAAATAAAATGAATAGTTTTGCTTTTGCATATTAAAAGGTACAGCTTGGTTCGCTTCATTTTTTTTTCTGAAATATCCGACCTTCGTCAATCGTGAAAGTGAAGAAGTAAATACGTCAGCTTTTATACAAATGCAAATTATTGAAATGCACAATACAACAGCTCTAATACATAATTTCAGTCTGAGTGGATTGATGTCTGTTGACATTCCGCAAAAACAGAAATAACTACAAGTATTTAAAATTCATATCTTGTGTTTTACAAATCTGGCTTTCAGGTATAGCTCCATGTAAAGCTGACTCGAATAATTTCAAGGGAAAATTTTTCCGGCGCAGGGTATCGAACCTGGGACTTTTAGCCTAGCGCGCCAACGCTTTAACGACTGAGCTACCAGGCATTCTACAAGAACCTTGGCACGCTCAGACAAAGGTCCCGGGTTCGATACCGGGCTCGAGAACAATTTTTACCTTGAAATGATTCTTATCTTGTGTTTGTTTAACATAAGTTTATATTATTACTAGTGGCTTGTGCAGCGAATGCTGCAAATTAAGTTCATTAGACGTTCAAATGAATATTTTTCAGATTTATTTTCAATGAAGAATACCAGACATTCTGAAAGTTATTTACTTCCATAATAATGAAACATACTCTCTCTCGAGCCAATACTGAAGAGAACCACGTGTATAAATATCTACACCACACCGCCATTAAATAGATGAAAAAGACCCAACCGCATTTGATTAATAATTATAAAAATATTTGATTTTTAATAATATTATTATCTTACGTAAGTTTTATAGCTTTCAGTAACATATACTATATATATTCTATATAGCCGCCACTCAGTAAAATATAGAAATCAAAATCTAATTTAAGTTATTCTCTACATCTACTTATATAACCCCAAAACGTTTCACTTTCATACCATCAATATAGCTTTAATATGTATAATTAATGAAAAATAGTCGCATGATGGCATTAAATACAATAATATTTCATTTCTAATGGTAATAATGTCGTCAAACTACCTCAAGTTTTGTAGTTTTTAATATCAAATACACAGCTGTACCTAGAAAATTACACACCACAGAATCGAACCAGTAAATTATTTTTAGTAAGTTAAATTTCTAATAACCAATTTAATTTGAGCTCTAAATATGTCAGCATTCTTGTTGATCATGGCCTTCGTGTAATATTGTGTATTGTAGTGTGTGTTTTGTTTTATTCTGAAATGCAATTAGCTAGTTCTCAAAACTGACGACAGATGGATTTTGGAAAATAGGAAAACTATGTTGAAAAATTGACATTTCACTGAAAACTACTATTTTTCTGAAAAACTTTGAGTTCCAAGCTTCAAAATGAGGGGTCATTTATTAAAATCCGTTCAGCCGTTTTCCCATAATTTCCATTACCAGTTCAAATTGTAAATATAGATTATTATTATTATTATTATTATTATTATTATTATTATTATTATTATTATTATTATTATTATTATTTCACTTCCGCCTCGTCTTCTTCCCTTCATCTGCTTCTCCTTCTAAACTATGTGCCCTTCCTTTTTAATTCAGAACTATAATAACTAATAACAATGCATTACACTAGAATATTCCAAGTTTTACTCTATTTGTTATTGATAAATTAGGAGATGATAAAAATTAACGTTTTTTAAGTAAAAATAATACAGCTTTAAAGGCGTCTCCGTTCAGTTTTGCGTTAGTGATCGAAATTTCCAATAATACATTATTAAGTTAGACAGCTACACAGCACAAACTACACTCTCATTAAACTCTGATGATCAGGAAGGAGGAAATGCGTAGCTACTGTCCAGTAATATCAATTTACTCAAGTTGCACTTAGTGGTATTACTTTTCGTAACACAAGAGAGTAATTTATTTAACTACACGCTCCTCGTCAGAGGTTTACCTCTAAATCTGCTCGTATAATGCCTAGCCTTCGAGATATTATACGTGGCCTACTGAACTTCAGAATCTTGCTGAACACGTGATTATAAAACATGCACACACACTTATTATTCGCAGTATTGCTATTGTCATTATTCAAAGAATATATTGAAAGATTGTGGGAACACGAAACTTCCATCAATGTAATGATATGCGGTAGACCGATATCTCCCTCTGGATGTTTCTGCCTCAAGAGATAAGCTTCCTAGCCTTGAAAGTGGCTCTCATAGAAGGGCAAGGTGGAACTTTTCTCACACTGGAAATGATACACAATTGCAACGGTAAATAAGACCACAACAGCACAGATATTTGAAGTGATGATATTTATATTCAATGAATTAATGAATTTGAGTATTTTCTAGAGGTTAAAATTTTGTAATTAATTATTGAAACTAGCGATACAGTTCTTTCATTCATAGTGTCCAGCTCAAGGACAGGTCTTTCACTGCAAATCCAGCTTTCTCCAGTATTTCCTATTTTCTGCCTTCTTCCTTGTATGTATGTATACTTACTTACTCACAGTACTTACTTACTTACTGGCTTTTAAGGAACACGGAGGTTAATTGCCGCCCTCACATAAGCCCGCCATTGGTCCCTATCCTGAGCAAAATTAATCCAGTCTCTACCATCATATCCCACCTCCCTCAAATCTATTTTAATATTATCTTCCCATCTATGTCTCGGCCTCCCTAAAGGTCTTTTTCCCTCCGGCCTCCCAACTAACACTCTATATGCATTTCTGGATTCGCTCATACGTGCTACATGCCCTGCCCATCTCAAACGTCTGGATTGTATGTATGTATGTATGTACAGTATGTATAAATTTATTTATTAACACTACAATTGGGTATACACCCGGTGGCAGTGATATATGATATACAATAATTACAATTTACTTACTTACTTACTTACAAATGGCTTTTAAGGAATCCGAAGGTTCATTGCCGCCCTCACATAAGCCCGCCATCGGTCCCTATCCTGTGCAAGATTAATCCAGTCTCTATCATCATATCCCACCTCCCTCAAATCCATTTTAATATTATCTTCCCATCTACGTCTCGGCCTCCCTAAAGGTCTTTTTCCCCTCCGGTCTCCCAACTAACACTCTACATGCATTTCTGGATTCGCCCGTACGTGCTACATGCCCTGCCCATCTCAAACATCTGGATTTAATGTTCCTAATTATGTCAGGTGAAGAATACAATGCGTGCAGTTCTGCGTTGTGTAAATTTCTCCATTCTCCTGTAACTTCATCCCGCTTAGCCCCAAATATTTTCCTAAGCACCTTATTCTCAAACACCCTTAACCTATGTTCCTCTCTCAGAGTGAGAGTCCAAGTTTCACAACCATACAGAAGAACCGGTAATATAACTCTTATAAATTCTAACTTTCAGATTTTTTGACAGCAGACTGGATGATAAAAGCTTCTCAACCGCATAATAACACGCATTTCCCATATTTATTCTGCGTTTAATTTCCTCCCGAGTGTCATTTATACACTGGTCAAAAAAAGTTAAGCATAATTAGGCATATAACGGTTTTTATTAATTAAAATAAAATAGATAAATTATAATTGGGTTTCTTGGTTCCACAGAATAAACTTAAAAGTAGAAATACACTATTTGTTAACAATGGACTCAATATGAAATGAAAAAGTTGCATTGTTTGGAAACAACGGAAAAGATAAGGGAAGTTGAAATTCGTACATCATCAAAGAAAAGGAAATGGTGCTTTCAGTGCCCTGTTTAATAACGTGTTGGTCCTCCACGAACCCTGAGGCACTCTTGTATGTGACGGGGCATACTCAGTACCAACGCATCTAAGCTCTCCTGAGGCAAATTGACCCATTCTTCCAAGGCAGCATTCCTGAGTTCTTGAATCGTTAATGGGTGATGTGGACGATGCATGCTCTATGCAGTTCACATCTAGTGAGCATGCTGGCCAATCCATTCTTCGGATCCCATGCTCTACCAGATACCGCTGCACACTATGAGCACGATGAGGCCGGGCATTATCGTCCTGTAGAGTGAACCCTTCTGCTAAAGTCTCTGCAAAACCACTTACTATGGGTTGGAGGATGTTGTTCTCATACACGGCAGCAGTCATGTTTTCCTCTATTGAAACCAGTGGTGTGCGGAGGCCAAACATGACACCTGCCCAAAACAAGATTGAACCACCAAACTGTTGGTGACGTTCCACGGTCATTGAGGGATGATTTCGTTCCCCTGTTCGTCTCCATAAGCGAATAGAGTTATTGTCAGGGTGTAGGCCCATTCTCACTTCGTCTGAGAATAAGTTTCTGGTCCATTGGTCTCGAGTCCAATTCTCATGTGCTCTAGCCCATCATGCACGAGCACCCCTGTGATGTGGACGGAGTGCTGGAGTCTTGAGTGGTCTTCGAGCATACAACCCTATGTCATGAGGTCTATTGCGCACAGTTTGGCTACTTACAACAACACCAGTGGCTTCGCGCAGGTCATGGCGCAGAGTTGTAGCTGAGGCTATAGGGTTCCTACGTGCAGATAACCTTACATACCGGTCCTGACCTGGTGTTGTTTTGCAACATCAACTTGTCTCATGTTTTGTTCCATCAAAGTGATGATTTTGATGCGGTCTGCCATTGTAAGGGTGTTCCGAGCCATTGTACTGCACTATGAAGCACTATGAAGCAAAACGACACTGATTGAACTTCGCTCGAATTACAGACTTTGTTTACTGCACTATGAAGCAAAACGACACTGATTGAACTTTGCTCGAATTACAGGCTTTGTTTACTAGCCGTGATTTGGACGTTACCTAGTGATGCAGAATAAAACAAATGAAAGAATTTGAATTAGTAAACATAATACGTGCCACATAAAACCAAAAGAAACATAAATATCAGGTATTATAGGGTAAACTGGAAATATGCTTAACTTTTTTTGACCAGTGTATTTGTTACTGTTGCTCCAAGATATTTGAATTTTTCCATCTCTTCGGAGGATAAATCTCCAATTTTTATATTTCCATTTCGGCAATAATTACAATTACATGAAATAAAACAAAATAAAAGTAAATAAAATAAAATAAACTAAACGTAAATCTATAAATAGTAGATGCAATAAACCTAGGACTATAAATGAAAAATATTCTATAATAACGCCTACGATAAGCAAAAGTATTTCTAACTTATAATTACTTCTATTTCACCCAACTATTACCAATTTAAATAATTACATATCACCTTAATTTATTTACACATCAACTAAATTACATATCATCTTAATTAACTACATATTAACTTAATTAATTATATATCAACTCAATTAGTTACATGACACAACTTAAATAATTACTGCACCTCCAATTACATTTTCAGTCTAATCTTCTCAACCTTTCCTTAAATGTATTGATTTTAAGAGGACCACCCTGAAAGATTGCCGCAGGTAAGCTGTTCCAGTCTACTATTGTGCGGTTAACAAAGTAAAATTTTGCCACGTCCGTTCTTTGTTTTCTACATTTAAACTTCCTAATATGATCAGCCCTTCCTAAGTATGATGGTGTTGCTAATCTAGCATTGATAACGGTCCATGCTTTGTGTCCCATTTGTGCCTTAAACAATGCGGTGAGTCTGGTTTTTCGTCGCCTTGACTTGAGAAGTTCCCACCCTAAATCTTTTACTATCTCCTCACCATGTCCCTTCACCATTTTGACATATTTTGCTGCCTTGCGTTGGACCTTTTCTATTGAATCGATTTGGTTTTGTCTGTACGGATCCCACCTTACTGCTCCCCATATGATCCATTATCTTAATGTCATCTATTGTTTGATATCTTCTTCTGTCCCGAACTCTTCTCCCGTTCACCATTCCTTCCAGTGTATCCTTCAGTAGGTAGTTTCGTCTCAACCAGTGACCCAACCAATTCCTTTTTCCCTTTCTGATCAGTTTCAGCATTATTCTTTCTTCACCCATTCTTTCCAACACAGCTTCATTTCTTGCTATTATACAGGATGTTTCCGAGGTGGTGTTACAAACTTCCAGGGATGATGGCGAAGGGCACATGTATCAATTTGAGATCAGGAACCATGGTCCGGACATGACTGAGTCGAAAGTTATAAGCAAAAATAGTTGTGTGGAAATGGAATTGTAATTTGGCACCACGTGCCCTCCTTCCCTTAACTTCTGGAACAGTCGTGGAAAAATGGTATGGGCCGGATGTCTCCTACGTGGGTACTTGCCCCGATACAATCTGTGAGCTTGTCTACTGTTCCCATTGGCTCATCCGTATTCGAAAATCAGGTCTGCTTATTCCGCTCTCGTGTACTCCTCCATTTCACTAGGACTGATCGACTGGACACTGCAACTTGTACACATACACTGCTGTCTACAGACGTGCATATCAGGACCGACCACGTCCGTTACACATTACGCTATCTGCATTGCTTTAGTGTAGTTTCCTGTCCCCATCCCTCATACAGCGCACTGAATGGAATACTGTAAGTAGACAACGTAAACAACGTCAGATGAATACAGTATGTGCAAGATGTACAGATAAATACACATAAATAAGGTGTACAGAGGAATAAAATTATTTCATTTCCACACAACTATTTTTGCTTGTAACTTTCGACTCTGTCATTTCCGGACCAGGGTTCCTTATCTCAAATTGATACATGTGCCCTTCGCTATCATCCCTGAAAGTTTGTAACACCACCTAGGAAACACCCTGTATAATTAAGCAGTGTCAAGGGTTGACGACTCCTTACCAGTATCACTTTCATAGACTGATAATGATCGACGTCATCTACAGGTAATACCAAAAAATGTTTCAAGTATAAATTAATAACCCCAGAACATAGGAAAAAGCCATGTAAAACTATCTGGTTTTGACGTATCTGTAGGTTACAGCAATGTTTGTATTTCATAAATTAATAAATACTTATCATAAACATTTTCATTTACCGTCCCCTTTTATATTAGCTTTTTGTTTAATATCTTAATTGTTTAGTCAACTGTCCGAAGACAGGTTTGAACCTCATAAGTAACATCAATATGGGATCACTCATGAGGCAACTAGGCCAGGAGATAATGGGGTAGGGTGCCAGTCCCTTTCCCCCTCCAATGCATACGTGACCGATTAGCTACATACTCCACTAATCAGACTTCAGATACATACAAACAATTGTTCTTCCTCTGACACATCGTAAAGTGAGATGTACTTACTGATAATAGATGTACATATCAGTCAGAACTTCACTAGGAGGTGAATATCTTAGTTCACATGTTTCCTTTATATCTTATCATATATCATATTTCTGAAGAACAAATTAAAATATTCATTACAAATACTACTGGAACCATCTAGTGCAGATTTCGTCAACCGATCGCACACTCGTGCTGGCTGAAGCTGCACAGTGCACAAGTGTACACGTGAATCAGTCGCTGTGCAGGAGAGGGGAGGGGATGATAGTTGAGACCGGCTCAGTGGCGGTCTACCAATACAGTCGTTCAAGCGTTGTCCGTATCCCTTACAGTCTTATAGCCTATTGATTATGCACAATTCCATGTGTGTCTATTTGAAATATACGTAATAAAATTTATCCTAGAACTTAAATAATTTTTTCTCGCAATTTAGTAAACAAACCGAGCACATTAAATATGCTGAAATCACCCAAATAATACACTGAGTTTAAGGACCCATTTTGTTCCTGAAGCTGGAAACAATTTCTTCAATTTTATGTTTAACATATATTTCCTTCTTTCAACAACCGTAAACTAAATTACTACATAAAAATAAAGGCCACAAATATGTACAACTAATAAAATTAATAAACTATATTCAATAATTATTCTCTATCAAACTACAGCCTATATATGAGACGTTTTCCTGTACAGTATATCTAACAAACATTTTTCCTTTCTAGAAACATAGTAAATGCCAAATGAGCTTATTAAACGTGCTTTAAGATAACGAATTGCAAAAATTAGTTACTTTTGTACCGATAGAGTTTGGGAAAGAATGTGTAATGTTTAGTTCATTATTATTATTATTATTATTATTATTATTATTATTATTATTATTATTATTTATTATTTACTTACTGGCTTTTAAGGAACACGGAGGTTCATTGCCGCCCTCACATAAGCCCGCCATTGGTCCCTATCCTGTGCAAGATTAATCCAGTCTCTACCATCATATCCCACCTCCCTCAAATCCACTTTAATATTATCTTCCCATCTACGTGTCGGCCTCCCCAAAGGTCTTTTCCCCTCTGGCCTCCCAACTAACATTCTATATGCATTTGTGGATTCGCCCATACGTGCTACATGCCCTACCCATCTCAAACGTCTGGATTTAATGTTCCTAATTATGTCAGGTGAAGGATACAATGCGTGCAGCTCTGCGTTGTGTAACTTTCTCCATTCTCCTGTAACTTCATTTTAGCCCCAAATATTTTCCTAAGAACCTTATTCTCAAACACCCTCAATCTCTGTTCCTCTCTCAAAGTGAGAGTCCAAGCTTCACAACCATACAGAACAACCGGTAATATAACTGTTTTATAAATTCTAACTTTCAGATTTTTTGACAGCAGACTAGATGACAAAACCTTCTCAACCGAATAATAACAGGCATATCCCATATTTATTCTGCGTTTAATATTGTTATTATTATTATTATTATTATTATTATTATTATTATTATTAATTTGATACGCATTAGTTATAAGTAAGTTTTGGATGAGAGTGGTTCGTTCTTCTACCTTGTATTTTTCATAATTATTTGAGTGATAGGACGAATAATATCGTTGTAGGTTGAAATTCCTTCTGTTATTCAGAACTTTTCCCGACTTTTCAGCAAATAGAAATGACTCTTCCCATAATAACAAATTCAATGGCGTCGATGATCTATCGGACATCCCTTCTTCTGACATTTCTGGTCCGCCACTGTGTACTACAGAGAACGAACTGTGTCCGTGCGCCTGCACAGACATCGCTACACAGCAGGCGAGACGCTGCACATAACTAGCGCCACGGTCAGTTGAGGACGCCTGATCTAGTGTTAAAGACTCTAAGTACAATGGAATAGTGGAAATATTATATTTTTATATTAACACAATAGAATTCTATACTAGTAGAATCAGGAAGTACCCGATCTTCGTATAACAACGCCATGCTCTGCAGGCAACTTCTCTGTCTTTCCCGTGTGTTATGTGGCCTACTCTCCAGGCGTATAGTCTCAGTGTTCCGACCGATCAAAGGGAAAAGTAATGCTTCAAGTGTCCTTCGATATCCAGGGTCTTGTAAATTTCGAGTTTATTCCTGAGGGTCGAACTGTCAGTAAGGAGGCTATGTTGCAATTCTTCGACGTATTCGCGATGCAGTTCGACGAAAAAGACCCAATTTGTGGCAAGGACAGAATTGGGTTCTTCATCATGACAATACCCCAGCACATCGATCGCTCTTGGTAAGCGAATTCCTCACACGACACAAAATACCTGTCCTTCCACAGCCACCACGTTCTCCAGATCTTACTCCGGCAGACTTCTACCTATTTTCAAAGGTCAAATCTATACTCAAGGGATGGCGGTTTGCGTCAGCCGAAGAGGTGAAAATTCATGCGACAAGCGCTCTGCGGGAAGTGACCAAAAATGGGCTGCAGAAATGTTTCGAGAAGTTATATGGACGCTGGAAAAAGTGTCATTGTCCAGGGGGCGTTCTTTGAAGGTGGTGTTGTGTAAATGGTTACATGTCATCTGCAACGAAGTTTTATACACATGTTTGCTTACTTTTTCACTCTACTTACTTACTTCCTGGCTTTTAAGGAACACGGAGGTTCATTGCCGCCCTCACATAAGCCCGCCATTGGTTCCTATCCTGAGCAAGATTAATCCATTCTCTGTCATCATATCCCACCTCCCTCAAATCCATTTTAATATTATCCTCCCATCTACGTCTCGACCTCCCTAAAGGTCTTTTTCCCTCCGGCCTCCCAACTAACATTCTATATGTATTTCTGGATTCGCCCATACGTGCTACATGCCCTGCCCATCTCAAACGTCTGGATTTAATGTTCCTAATTATGTCGGATGAAGAATACAATGCGGGCAGTTCTGTGTTGTGTAACTTTCTCCATTCTCCTGTAACTTCATCCCTCTTAGCCCCAAATATTTTCCTAAGCACCTTATTCTCAAACACCCTTAACCTATATTCCTCTCTCAAAGTGAGAGTCCAAGTTTCACAACCATAAAGAACAACCGGTAATATAACTGTTTTATAAATTCTAACTTTCAGATTTTTTGACAGCAGACTAGATGACAAAACCTTCTCAACCGAATAATAACAGACGTTTCCCATATTTATTCTGTGTTTAATTTCCTCCCGAGTATCATTTATATTTGTTACCGTTTTGACTCTACTAGTAGATGTAAATTCAATTACTGTAAGTGAAAGTGAAAGTGTGACATTCTGTAAATTTATTGGGCGTATTTGATGTTAGAGATATTGATGGATTATTTTTTAATTTGTTGATAATTACAGTAGGTATGGTGTTCATTGATTTGAAGAGACATTTGCAAATAATCAATGAAAAAACAAAAATGACAATATGAAATCGACAATATTGCAATGTTAGATGACTGATTGCTAGAAACTCAATGGATTCTTACACATCATTGGTGAATTGACACATAAAGGAAATATTATTGATAATTTTATGTAATGGTTCCTTTGCATTACATGATAACCTTCTGATTTCATACATGCATTCATAATTTATCTTTAATGTTATTTATTTATTTACATTATATTATATTATATTATATTATATTATATTATATTATATTATATTATATTATATTATATTATATTATATTATATTATATTATATTTTATGCTCGACCATGCCGAAATGTAGTAATTATACACCTGGTAGCAGTCCTTCAATGCATGTCATTAAAGTACACCTACTCATTAAAGTACAGGTGTTCAGCCAATGACAACTCAGCTTACAGGTGTTCAGCCAATGACAAGTCAGCTTTGTACCGTTATAAAACCGCAAGTATCGATTATTCTCGGATATGCAATCGAAAGAGAATTAGCGAAAGTCACGGAGGCTGGAAATCCAATACTGTCGCAGAAGGTTATGTAATTAGCGTTAACTGTAAATAATATTCAAATAAATTCAATTTGTCATCTCGTTTTTCAATGTCGAATTCAATAATAAAGGTTATATCAAGTTTAACGGGATTACATCAAGGTCAATGACATTATTGTTCCTCGGAAAAAATCAATACTTTCGCGTCTGCGAACATATCACAATTCACGACCTAGAACAAGGTCACTTCCGATCTTGTCAGATACAAATAAAATGTATACATCTGAATAATTTCAAGTTAGAAATGTGGTCGAGCATAAAAAGTCGTATGAAACTTGCCTATAATGGTAATTAAGACGCTCGTAGGAATATTATGAAACTCGCTTGCGCTCGTTTCATAAACATCCATACTTGCGTCTTAATTACTATCATTATAGGCTGGTTGCATAATGTACTAATATTATATTATATTATACTATATTATATTATATTATATTATATTATATTATATTATATTATATTATATTATATTATATTATATTATATTATATTATATTATATTACAAACAATATCATCGATATGATAGCCGTCCAAATCTTGGATTTAAAATATCGGCCTCCTAATCAATTTAAATGAACATAAAAGAAAATGTAAATTAATGTTAAAAAAATACATAGTGAAATTTTAAAAAAGATTATTCTGCGACAAGATTTGGTAGCTATCAAAACGATAAAAATTTATTGAAAATAAATAATGTACATTGAATATAATAAAGATGAATAGAGATGGTGATTGATGATGTTCAATGAATATTTTTAAATGGTTGATGCAATTGTCTGAAGAGTCTTATCAGGAATCTTTAATTTTCTGAGGATCTCCAATGTAAATTGGGGAATTGTTCCTCGCGCACCAAACATAAGTCCAATGACATTCCAATCTTGAATATTATATTTATGACTGAGATCATCACAGCATGACTTAATCGTAAACAGAAAGATGGTCGTACATAAATTACAATTCACGTTAAGATAAAAAAACACATGTTTTATTGAATTTAATGTTATTCTTAGGAATTACCTGTATTAAATTACGTGTTTTACTGACAATTCTTATCATTGCATGATTATTTCTATATTACGAAGTTCATAAAAAACACTCTTTAATTAGCCTATATCAGGCTTCTATTTAAGTTATTTTGACTGCCGGTATAGTTTTTTTCATTCATCTCGTTTGTGATAGTATTTTAATATCAAATTTGTTACAGATATTTTCAGGTTTATTTTCTAAATAATGCACATAAGCCAACATCTTTAATGAAATTTCACATTGCAAAGTTTCCGGATTTATACCGAACTCTTGAAAGAATCTGTTTTATTATCGAGGATATAGGCTGGCTACTTCATTTTAATCTGAGATAAGTAGCAGTAACAAACACTGTTACAAAAGTTTCTGTTTTGCTTTGTATTTTAACTTCTGAGTTTTGTATTACACAAGCATGACTGTTTCACCGTTCACTGAAAATTTTACCATCTCATGGTAGTTTGTCTTGAGTCCTATGCCAATTTGTCTGAGTGCAGAAGAAATGGCAGATAACACTTTATATTTAAATTGTTAATATGAATTTGTTTAACAAAAAATAAAATTAATTTAATGTAATTTATAGTTTATTTAAGAAGTCGTTAAATAATATAAAACAACAATACTCTTAGTCAGAAT
>NC_091127.1:175947521-175987521 GCF_040183065.1 Periplaneta americana
ATTGTTGGCAAAAACACAGCCTTAATTATGAACTAAAAGTGTATATTGACATGATTTTGAAGTACCAATATATCTATATTAAAAACTGTAACGTATAAATCCAAATTAGAAATAGGAGATCTTTAGAATACGTTCTTTAAATGAGTATTAATATATTATATTTATATTTATGCTCGACCATGCCGAAATGTAGTAATTATACACCTGGTAGCAGACCTGTAATGCATATCATTAAAGTACACCTACTCATTAAAGGTCAGGTCTTTCAGCCAATGACGACTCAGGTTACAACTGTTCAGCCAATGACAGGCCAGCTTTCTACCGTTATAAAACCGCAAGTATCGATTATTCTCGGATATGCAATCGAAAGAGAATTAGCGAAAAGTCACGGAGGCTGGAAATCCAATACTGACGCAGAAGGTTATGTTCTGTTATTATAATAATTAGCGTTAATTGTAAATAATATTCAAATAAATTCAATTTGTCATCTCGTTTTTCAATGTCTAATTTTATTTCAATGTTATCTCTGTAGGTTCTTATGGCCTAGCAAGGTCAATGTGGATATCTGTTCCTCGGAAAAAATCAATACTTTCGCGTCTGCGCACATCTCACAACATACGGGACATTGCTCCAGGTCAGATACAATAAAATTAATAATATCAAGTTAGAAATATGGTCGAGCATAAAAAGTCGTATGAAACTCGCCTATAATGATAATTAAGAAGCTCGTATGAAAATTATGAAACTCGCTTGCGCTCGTTTCGTAAATATCCATACTCGCTTCTTAATTACCTTCATTATAGGCTCGTTGCATAATGTACTATTATATGTATATTTTAAATAAGTATCCAGTCCGTTCGATAGCCATCGAATGTTTCTTACTTTCCCACGATTCTGTTCTCGGACCGCAGTGATTGGTCTCATAACTCCTTCCTCCCTGATGCAGTCGCAGACGGTAACAAGTCCAGTTCATTTTCATTCCAGATTATGGCCAGCAGCACGTTAGATCTTTGTTCTATTTCTGGTTCTCTCATGTCTTTTAACATTAAATCAATATTCAAAACTTTTCTCTCCTTTTTCGTTGACAGATTCTCAGAACATCTAATTCTCTCTCTTTTAGGGAAATGTAACTGTTCATAACTTTTCTATTTATTTTCAAATTATTATACTGTATCTGTCAATATAAAACTTCAATTCTGCTTCAGAATGTTAAGCAAGCTGCTGATGGACTTGTCGTTACACAATACTCCAGCTGTGTTGTAGTAAGACATAACAGATTAAGGGAACATGGTGAATACGAGGTATAAGAGGATGTTCAATGTATTTCTACGGAAGGATCTACCCGGCGTGCTGACATCATAATAATTGACCGAGATAAAAAAAACTGTTCTCATTCTTGACCCCACTGTAAGGTTCGAAATTAATGAAGATCAACCAAAGCAGGTACATGAAGAGAAACGCGCTATTTACCTTCCATGCTGTGATGATCTCAGTCATAAATATAATATTCAAGATTGGAATGTCATTGGACTTATACGAGGCGTGTTCTTCAAGTAAGTTCCAAAAGGGTGTAGAAAGTAAACGGGAAAATATTTACAAGCCAGTTTTGTAGCATTGTATTCCCCACACTTCAATTACTTCTCAACATAATCTCCACCATTATTGAGGCATTTATCGAGTCGTGGCACAAATCTTTCTATCCCCTCATTGTAGAATTCACCCGCCTGCGATGCGAACCACTCCGCAACATTTGTGGAAAATTAAAGGAAAGCGAAGAAATTGCGAACCTCCTGTCCTCATGAATTTTTTCATCGACAGCACGCACCAAATCGTCATTGATCAAAGATGGCCGACCGGTATGCTGCTCGTCTTGTACAGAGACGCGGCCCTCGTTGAACTTTCTAATCCATCTCCTGACCATTCCATCACTAATGGCATCATCACCATACACCTCACAAAGTTGACGATGAATGTCAGCTGGTTTGATGTTTCTCGCATTCAAAAAACGGATAACAGACCGCATCTCACAGTCGGCGGGATGCTCGATCACTTTAAAAATTTCAACTGATCACAACTAACCACACACACGGACTGAAGCTCTGAAACTGCATGCACAGCTTGCCTGAGGACTGAAAAAGAAAACACGTATGCGCAAAATAATGACTGCAGCGATGCGACAGCTATAATTGAAAATGGAACTTACTTTAAGAACACGCCTCGTATTTGGTGCGCGAGGAACAATTCCCAAATTTACATTGGAGATCCTCAGAAAATTAAAGGTTCCTGATAAGACTCTTCAGACAATTGCATCAACCATTTTAAAATCTTCATTGAACATCATCAATCACCATCTTTATAATATTCAATGTACATTATTTATTTTCAATACATTTTTATCGTTTTGATAGCTACCACACCTCGTCGCAGAATATTCTTTTTTTTAAACTTCATTATGTATTTTTTTAACATTAATTTACATTTTCTTTTTTGTTCATTTTAATTGATTAGGATACCGATATTTTAAATCCAAGATTTGGACGGCTATCATTTCGATGATATTCTGTCTACTAAAGACATATAAGTTGTACTTTATGACCACATTATATCCAAGGCCGGTTTTATCGCTTGTATGTGAGCAAGGAACGACAGAACGCTTCCTGACAATATTGATGTTAATAGTGTTGGACACATGCGGCGTGCAAGTTGCCAATAAACAACTGGATACCTATCTAAAAAGAACCAAAAGTAAGCTACGTAACAAGTTAGCGCAGTGAGGTATACCTCGAGGCACTGAAGACCAAACTCAATTAATATGCAAATAGCATAGCGAAATCTCTGCTTAGTTGCGAAGCTTAAAGCTGCGACCGGAACAAGGGGTGAGAAATATAGTTGTTGACTATTGGTGGACCAAGTTAAAAAAGGTAAAGCTACCCCATTGAAATACCGTGAAGCAAAGCTCAATGTTTTTTGACCTCGGCACCACGTTCCGACCGCATTTACTCCACGGAATAACCTAGATGTTGATACAGCTCGTAAAATAACCCAATAAAAAAATTTACTCCACGGAACTCAATTTGGCAGGAGGATAAGTGCTTCCTGGGGTCTTTCTGAAAGTTTTGGCAACGAGAAAAATCCGATATCTGGTCTCTATCTAACAATAAGGCCCGTTACTTACTTGAAGACAACTGAAGATGATTTACAATATTCAGTACACAATTTAAATATGGTCAGTGAAAAATATAACATGGAAATTAATATTGAAAACACGAAAATCATGTCATTTTGTGGGAAATTCCCTGTACCAAGTAAAATCTGTTTGAATAATAAGATAATAGAAAGAGTAAATACTTTCACTTACCTTGGCTATACACTATCACCTTATGATGAAGTAGATATTGCTGAAAAATAAGTAAATATAATAAAACAATGGGGATCATTAATAAAATGATGAAACCTTCACTAGTACAAAGACACACAAGAATAGGCTTGTATAAAACCTTAGCACAGCCAGTATTAAGCTATGGTAGTGAAGCGTGGACTGTGAAGAATAAAGATGTCAGTAGAATAACAGCAAGTGAGATGGGGTTCATGAGAGCAACAGCTGGATATACTCGCTGAAATCATAAAAAAATTAGGAAATAATGCAAGAACTTCAAATAGAACCCATTATGCAGTTCATCAGCAAATATCAACTTCAGTGGAAGGGTCATCTCGAACGAATGAATCGATGCAGAATTCCAAAAGCACTGTTTCATTACCATCCGCATGGCAAAGATCTCTAGGTCGTCGAAGAAGAAATGGACTGAAAATTCTAGTTTGAGACCGTAACGGGCCACTCGGCCTAATACTTGTTAGGAAGGCGACGATGACATACTTGAAGAGATTTCGCCAGCGAGAAATGTGTTGCGAGAAAATTCAAAGATTGGTAACATGGATTCAAATGGACGTCCACACACTGGAAGAGATTCTCGTTCGAGGCAAAAACCTCGCGCGAGTTTCTCGCTGGAATCGGTAGCTCAGCGAATTTTCTTGGCACATTTATCAAAGATGTTTGACATTTATACTCTTTATGACGATTGAATGTAGAAAAAGATATCACAGATGGCGATGAATTGTATTGTTTTTATTGAAAATGAGGAAAGATGGCTGATAATTGCAGTCAGAAACTTATCGAACTTGTAGATGTCACCCGTAGCCTATTCAAATGATACACGGGATGAAAACTATAAAGACATGAAACTTAAAGAAGAAATCTGGAGACAAATATCAGATGATCTGAAAATAAATAGAGCTATATTTTAGTTTGATGAGATGTAATAGTGTTAGTTATAACATTTGAAATAATGCATCTATAGCCTATGTCTTGACAGTTCACATAATTTTAATCAGAACATAGCAAAGAATCCTCTATCATATCATGAATGGCAAAAAACTGAGGTTTATTCAATCTGAAATAACGCCTAAACGTACCATCATACAAATCGAAATCAGTGACCGAAACTCGCCCTTACCTTCGTGAGATACAATGTTATTTCCAGATATTTCTGGCTTTAATTTATTTTAGGCCTATTTTTTCTTTTCATTAACAAAATATGTTCTTATAACTCCATTTTCTCATCGTCTGAAGATTCAGATTCAACATAGTAGCGTTTGTACATAATTTGTAAAGTTCGACAATTTACTTACAGGTTATATATATTTAAATACAATATACGTAAATACATAACCTGTAATATTTCCCCCAACGAGTGATTACTGTAATCATAAAAATACTCTCTGCATGAAGGCAGTGCATAGATGATCATAGCGAGGTGTCATCTGTGATAGCGAGAACTCGCCAAGTGTGTGGAGGAAGGCTCTTTGTCTCTTCTTCGCAACACATTTCTCGCTAGCGAGATCTCTTCAAGTGTGTAACGGGCCTCAGTGAATCATTATAGTTTCGTTGCAGTAAAGGCTCATTCACAATGAAAATTAAACATAATATAAGCGTTAACTTAACGTTACAGTAAAATCAAGAACTCATACCATCATTCACGATGGTAACATATATATAACAGCAAACATACTTGGTAACCATGGAAACATAACAACGACGTCATTTCCTCATATTCTGTCGTATACTTCAGCGCTCCACGATTGTGTTCTGTTTGCAAATCACGTAAGCATAAGCATGATAGTTTGGAGTTTGCAAACTTCCATGTTAACGTCTAACGGCAATGTTTATGTCAATGCTTATGTGAATCACTGTTAATGATCCCATTTGGTAGCCTGGGCTGAAACGTCTGTGTTTATGTTACGGTTATGTTTAATTTTCATTGTGAATGGGTCTTAAGTGTTTCAGATGTACTTTTTGGGACATCCAGAACATCGTACAACCCAATCATCCATACTCGGGAATGACATAGAAACTAAGAAGGAATAGAAGACGTAAACGTAAAAGGAAGGATGAACGAAAGAACGAATTTGAAAGCGAAAGGAGAACGAAACAGAATACAGAAATTCAAGAGAATTAATAATTGAAAAATTAATAATAAAGAAGAAATGGATAGAAGGAAAGATTGGAAAGTAAAAGAAAGCGCTATTGGCTAAGCTCTAGCACACAGGTAACAAAACTGTTAGAGCATTACTGTCATCCTCTGAGGAGTTTAGTGCTGAGAGGAATGCAGTTCTGACTAGTCTAGCGCGGTACTGGAGTGGGATGGAACAGTGACAGCGGCAGATTGGAGGGAAGTACAACCATACTGAAAACATTCGCCCAATTTACGAGAGCAGTATGCCTATTAGTTTTCTAACGTATTTTTGGCGATATAGAGATACAACCATTCGTACTTACGTGATCAGAGAAGGAAAGTATTGTCGAAATTTTTATTAACTTATTTATTTATTTACTCTGGGGAAGTTAAGCCCATCATACCACCAGAAATACAAATACAATAAAATAAATAAAAAGAAAAATCATAATACAACTGCAATAATATAAATGAAAAGAAGAATTATACTATAACATTTAATGACTAGTAGAATTGAATTAAATTTGTAAAGTAATCAATTTAAATATACTGTACTGCTGAATTCACTTGAGAAGTGAAACTACTTGATTTGTATTTTAAGATATCACCAACAAATGATTTTCGCATGACATTATAGGAATCTGTTTTTCAAGATACCAATCACACATATTCTAAAATTCCAATAGAATAAAGCCAAAAACTTTTCCACAGCATGTTTCCTTAAAAATGATTTGTAACGGTGAAATATTTAATGAGTAATTCATATAATATTAACATAGCTAACATCAGGAAAATGTTTGAGGAAAAATTGCAACAATATATTTAATATATTAATAATAAAACCATATAGGCCTAGGTAAACAATATGTATATGAAATATTCACACACTGCTACAAACTGAAGACTGCATATTTTTGGACGATTAATACTTCCCACTCCGCTCAGCTAGGCTTGTCTGTAGCAACAAAAGAATCTACCTGCAACCCCCCGCACCGATGGCAAGAATACCTCAGGTCCAGCGCTAAACTCGTCGGAGGAAGACAGTACTGACCGCCATGGTACTGACCGTGCCGTTCCGAGCCTGGAAGCAAAAGAGAGAAGAAATAAGCGAAGATATGTAGCCTGATGATGGCCCTGTTATATTTGTTTTGTTTCTGTGGCAAGAATGACAGTGCACTATATTCCGAATAATTATCTCTGGACGAAAGACGTCTTGATACAGAGGAAAAATAATCGCCAATCAGTATGGCAGTAGTGACAACATAATAAAACAAAAACCAACCCATTTCGTAAATAAATATCACTATATATACAGTCACTGGTGTTGAGTTCTGTGACAGGCAGATCTAAGTATGTCATACATAGCCCCGAGCTGTGTGACAAGGTTAGTGTAGGTTAAACCGGGCACAGCTGTCATATTTCAGCGGTGTGGACATGTGTTGGTAAGAGCTGCAGTTGCTTCTTTTCGTCTCACAACGTAACTGCACGGTTATAATGTTACGTGTATTACACTAATGAAAAGAAGGGAATGTTATAAAATGGAACCTACAAGCTAATAAGAAGAGATAGAAAGGAAAATGGATTATTAATAAGCTGAAACAGTTTTGTTACTGTGTACTGGAGCTTAACCGCTAGCGCTTTCTTTTACTTTCCATTCTATCCTTCTTTCCATTTCTTCTTTATTATTAATTTTTCAATTCTTAATTCTCTTGAATTTCTGTATTCTGTTTCGTTCTCCTTTTTCCTTTTCTAGACATCACAATAACAAAAGTAGACAACAAACACACATTCAAAGTATACAGAAAACCCACAAAAACAACAACACACATACACAACACATCCAACCACCCAACACAACACAAACAAGCTGCATTCCGAACAATAATATGTTTTATTATTATGGAAGTAACTTCCAAAATGTCTGGTATTCTTCAATGGAAATAATTTTGAAAAATTTTAATTTGAACTTCTAATGAACTTAGCTTGCAGCATTTGCTGCACAAGCCACTAGTACTATTGAATTACATGTGACAGTTTAAAAATTATTCTTGTGTCATTTAATAATAAAATTAGATTATTCTAAGGTAGGTAATTATAATGAAACACTTTATAATGAGTAACTGACATGTAAATCAGAAATTACTTCCAAGTATTTGCTTTATTCCTGCAAAATTATGTGAGGTATTAAATTCACAGCTCCGATTTTGTTCTAGTGTATATTATTTGAAAACAAGCAGCAGTTTTAATGGAAAATACCATGCCTCTGTAAAGCGACCTGATAAGAAAGGAATGTTGCAAACATAAATGTAAAAGAAAACAACTTCAAATCTCGTCATATTACATTTGTGTTGCTCATATGAATGTCTCTTTCTCTTGGATTTCATTAAATTTGAATACTATTATTCGCGGATTCATCAGGTTTTGCTTCTACGTCAATATGTGACTCAAAGAGCATACATTAGCTGGTTGGTTGCCTTTTCCAGCACGAGTCACGCTCGTTATCCCTACAACATGCCTATAGATTGAATATTATTACAGGCTATAGTACAGCTATGGGGACTAACAGCAAAGTAGGGAAGGAACGTTCCTACTCACCCCACATTCGTTTGATTGACAGGCGAGGGGTAAAGCAGTTGTTTTGCTAAGTCAAGTGCAGTGGTGGATTCGACACACCTTGTGCATCAGTAATTTCTCCGCTGTTATTTCTTGTTTCAAAATCTTTATAGTCTTTTGTTTATATGAAGTACATGTGTCATACAATAATTATTACAGCCACCTACTGTCATTAGGCAAATTATATATTCTTCAATAGTATAACCATTCTTTTATCATGTGCACGAAAAATTCTTGAACTGCCTTGTGATCGACATAATAAATTGTTTCTTTTTAAAAACAAGAAAGAAAAAACAAAGCTGTATTGTCATTTAACAATATATTAAAAAATATAATGAGCAACATAATAAATTGTTTTTTATACCAATAAAGAAGTAATTAAGCACCATTTTCATTTAACTTGAAAACATAATATAATGATCAACATAATCAATTTATGGTTTCTTTGTAAAAACACTAAAGGAAGTAACTAAACTCAATTATCATTTAACTTTAAACCAAATATATGAGATATGAATTAAACGAAATACTTCTGTAGGCCTATACTGCTAAATTTCGTTTCTTTGTTGTTGATGGCTTTCGGAGTTTCTTGTTATTAACTAAAAAGGTTATATTTCGCTCTAAAGTAGAACAACTCAATACTGACACTAAATGCATGTCTGTGATCCCAGACCTGGAGATACTTTTGGTCATATTCATTTTGGGAAAAAGCTGCTCACAACAGTAAGTTAGATGCTCAGATTAGGAATTGCTCCTCTGGTAGGTATTTAAAGAGATCTAATCCATTTTTTCCTAAACACTTTACTGGCGTGTACGTTTGCATCTCTATAATGGCTCTGTTGCTTGGGTAACAAAAAAATACAAATGGATTATTGAACAGACACATCTCCATGTCCATTGCAGTTACTTCTGAAAATCTTTCTTGGAAAGAGACCGCATCAAGTAGGCCTAATATGCACTCAAAGTTTTAAATAAGTAAGTTCAGTTCCAGACACTTAATAAAATAATAAGTAACTAAATCTCGAAAATACCATAAACATATCTTGTTTTGTATCTTTCCACAAATATTACGAAGACAGCTTTTAAAATTGTAAATAAATACCTGTAAGATCACCGAAGTCCACTTTATGCTTCCGTCAAAGTGGCGTTTAATATTGAATCGTTTTGTAGACGCAATTTTAAAACCGCATATTAAGCACCAGACTTTTTTCTTTTTGTAAGTAACGAAACATTCTTTCTTCCACTCTTCCTGAAACTGACGTCCCGAGATCGAAGCCATACCCGCCACTGAATGAAGCGTATCTTTACGAAGCACCAGGCGGAGGAGATGGTCGGTGGAGTGAGGTGAGGAGGCTTTCAGTGTAGTGGCTCTTCGGAGCCATTTTTCCCCATGGTTGCTATAGTAGCACACTGTGGTACAAACATTTGCAGCGAATGAATCAGAATGAGATATGCCTCGAAAGTTATTACTTACTTACTTACTTACTTACTTACTTACTTACTTACTTACTTACTTACTTACTTACTTACTTACTTACTTACTTACTTACTTACTTACTTACTTACTTGCTTTTAAGGAACCCGGAGGTTCATTGCCGCCCTCACATAAGCCCGCCATTGGTCCCTATCTTGAGCAAGATTAATCCATTCTCTACCATCATATCCCACCTCCCTCAAATCCGTTTTAATATTATCTTCCCATCTACGTCTCGGCCTCCCTAAAGGTCTTTTTCCTCCGGCCTCTCAACTAACACTCTATATGCATTTCTGGATTCGCCCATACGTGCTACATGGCCTGCCCATCTCAAACGTCTGGATTTAACGTTCCTAATTATGTCAGGTGAAGAATACAATGCGTGCAGTTCTGTGTTGTGTAACTTTCTCCATTCTCCTGTAACTTCATCCCTCTTAGCCCCAAATATTTTCCTAAGCACCTTATTTTCAAACACCCTTAATCTCTGTTCCTCTCTCAAAGTGAGAGTCCAAGTTTCACAACCATAAAGAACAACCGGTAATATAACTGTTTTATGAATTCTAACTTTCAGATTTTTTGACAGCAGACTGGATGAAAAATCTTCTCCGAATAATAACAGGCATTTCCCATATTTATTCTGTGCTTAAGTTCCTCCAAGTAAGAACTTTATTACACAGAACTAAATAGAGGAAATCCCGTGCTTCCAGAATAATTCTAAAAATGTGAAATTGGAAAAGGTCTGATGCTTAAACCGAAATGTTTCTGGAAGTGTTAGGTTACGTGATTGAGGAAGTCTGAATCAGTGGGGTATGGTGGTTGTTTGAATTATAACACTTCTTCGAAGAAAGTACCTCGGTTCACTTATTTGCCACGTCTGGAAATCTGTGTAGAAATTCCCGGAACAAGCCTCCTCACATCTGTGTTATAATCTTTAAGCAAATTTCTACTTACAAGCAGAATCTCCGCCAAAGAGGAATGTTGAAGTCATTAAGACTACCGCAACGTGGGCAAATCTTCTTTACTCCAACCGTCGCAATTCGGTGTCTCTTTCTTGCCTTTTCTCTTGGCTACGAACGTTCAACATCGATCCTCCTCAAAGGTCTTGTTTGTTATGCTCAAAGTTGGGCCTATATTTAAACCAATATTCTGATATATGATTAATGTAATCAAACAAGTTGACATTCACTCGATAGTCCATTGTCTGTATGGTAGTGTGGAAAAAATAACATGATGGACAGATGTAAGCCCGCATGTCAAATAAAACTTCAGAACTGATCATGTTTGCACAACTCCATGGTGACGAAATCCAGTAAATTCCTGTTTTATTTCTGACAGGAATGACTTAATTCATGTCTATATTCCTACGCTTACAAATGCACTTCCTGAGTAGGTCAAGAGTCTACTCTCTGAATAAATTATGGGTATGATGACAACTGCGTCAAAATATATCCCTATTGACTATCATGCATACTACCACCATGTCAGTAGAAGTATTCACCATGTCAGAAATACAATTTTATATAATTATCAGATACTACGAAGCAAAAGACGTCTTAACCGTTTTACGAATTACCGATTTTAATAATACTGTTTCGCATTCAAATTAATTATGTAAACCTTAGTAGGCCTGTACTTATGTACTCACTTACTTACTTATGGCTTTTAAGGAACCCAGAGGTTCATTGTCGCCCTCCCATAAGCCCGCCATTGGTCCCTATCCTGAGCAAGATTAATCCAGTCACTACCATCATATCCCACCTCCCTCAAATCCATTTTAATATTATCCTCCCAATTAAGTCTCGGCCTCCCCAAAGGTCTTTTTCCCCTCCAGCCTCCCAACTAACACTCTATATGCGTCCATACGTCCTACTTTCCCTGCCCATCTCAAACGTCTGCATTTAATGTTCCTAATTATGTCAGGTGAAGAATACAATGTTTGCAGTTCTGCGTTGTGTAACTTTCTCCGTTCTCCTGTAACTTCATCCCTCTTAGTCTCGAATATTTTCCTAAGCACCTTATTCTCAAACACCCTTAATCTCTGTTTCTCTCTCAAAGTGAGAGTCCAAGTTTCACAACTATAAAGAACAACCGGTAATATAAATGTTTTATAAATTCTAATTTTCAGAATTTTTGACAGTAGACTAGATGATAAAAGCTTCTCAAACGAATAATAACATGAATTTCCCATATTTATTGTGCGTTTAATTTCCTCCTGAGTAGCATTTATATTTGTTACTGTTGCTCCAAGATATTTGAATTTTTCAATCTCATCGAAGGATAAATTTACAATTTTAATACTTCCACTTCGTACAATATTCTGGTCACGAGACTTAATCATATACTTTGTCTTTTCGGGATTTACTTCCAAAGTTATCGCTTCATTTGCTTCAAATAAAATTCCCGTGTTTTCCCTAATAGTTTGTGGACTTTCTCGTAACATATTCACGTCATCCGGATAGACAAGAATCTGATGTAAATGTAGACCTATACTAATAGAAATTATACTTACTTACTTACTTACTTACTTACTTACTTACTTACTTACTTACTTACTTACTTACTTACTTACTTACTTACTTACTTACTTACTTACTTACTTACTTACTTACTTACTTACTTACTTACTTACTTACTTACTTACTTACTTACTTACTTACTTACTTACTTACTTACTTACTTACTTACTGGCTTTTAAGGAACCCAGAGGTTCATTGCCGCCCTCACATACAGTAAGCCCGCCATTGGTCCCTATCCTGAGCAAGATTAATCCAGTCACTACCATCATATCGCACCTCCCTCCAATCCATTTTAATATTATCTTCCCATCTAAGTCTCGGCCTCCCCAAAGGTCTTTTTCCCCTTAATCATATACTTTGTCTTTTCGGGATTTACTTCCAAAGTTATCGCTTCATTTGCTTCAAATAAAATTCCCGTGTTTTCCCTAATAGTTTGTGCACTTTCTCGTAACATATTCACGTCATCCGGATAGACAAGAATCTGATGTAAATGTAGACCTATACTAATAGAAATTATACTTACTTACTTACTTACTTACTTACTTACTTACTTACTTACTTACTTACTTACTTACTTACTGGCTTTTAAGGAACCCAGAGGTTCATTACCGCCCTCACATACAGTAAGCCCGCCATTGGTCTCTATCCTGAGCAAGATTAATCCAGTCACTACCGTCATATCGCACCTCCCTCAAATCCATTTTAATATTATCTTCCCATCTACGTCTCGGCCTCCCCAAAGGTCTTTTTCCCCTCCAGCCTCCCAACTAACACTTTATATGCATTTCTGGATTCGCCCATACGTCCTACTTGCCCTGCCCATCTCAAACGTCTGGCTTTAATCTTCCTAATTAACTTATGTCAGGTGAAGAATACAATGCGTGCAGTTCTGCATTGTGTAACTTTCTCCATTCTTCTGTAACTTCATCCCTCTTAGTCCCAAATATTTTCCTAAGAACCTTATTCTCAGATACCCTTTATCTCTGTTCCTCTCTCAAAGTGAGAGTCCTAGTTTCACAACCATACAGAACAACCGGTAATATAACTGTTTTATAAATTCTAAACTTCAGAATTTTTGATAGCAGACTAGATGACAAAAGCTTCTCAACCGAATAATAACAGGCATTCCCATATATTTTATTTTGCGTTTAATTTCCTCTCAAGTGTCATTTATATTTGTTACTGTTGCTCCAAGATATTTGACTTTTTCCACCTCTTCGAAGGATAAATTTCCAATTTTAATACTACCACTTCGTACAATATTCTGGTCACGAGACATAATCATATACTTTGTCTTTTTGGGATTTACTTCCAAAGCTATTGCTTCACTTGCTTCAAATAAAATAAAATTCCCGTGTTTTATCTAATAGTTTGTGGATTTTCTCGTAACATACTCACGTCATCCACATAGAAAATATGGCAGACTACAAATTTCTCTGTCAGTAATTCGACAATCTTTAAGTGTTACTCCGCTGTAATTCGTTAAATTCCATTGCAAACAATGTAATCGAAATCGGTATTCGTCAAAATAAATCCAGTCCTCATTATTTCATAAGACTATAAACCAACAAATAATATTAAACACGTAGAATATATAGAGAAACATATCTTTTGTACCTAGTATGCATAAATGCCCTGGGAGCTTTAAGTCTCTGCAGTCTTGTACAAAAATGTTTGTTATATCCGTTGATTCGGAATTTTTTCTGGCAACTTCTAACCAAGAACTTTATTTAACGCTTTCCCCTGAAGCATCCTTCCCTACTTAGTTATTCGGCTCAGTGAAGGGTCATTTCCGATAAGGAATCCAGTTAATACAGACGTAATTATAGTTTCTGGTGCTTGTTAAAGTTACTTGGCATTTTAGTCCATTTATACTTGTGTAATTACTAATATTCTTGTGTGTAGGCCAATAACGTAATATAAACTTCTGGGAAAATATATCCAGATAAAGCAATACGACACAGATGTGTTGCTGTTCTCCACATACAGCACATTTATTTCGTTTTTACACAGGCTTTTTTTTATTCTACTGACACTGTCTCGTATTATCATTTTAGAAGAGACATTCTTTAAGCTTTCCTCATATTCTACTCATATTCATCTCTCTGTACAAAATTCTTTAAATAAAAAGTCTAACATTTTCCTTCACAAACTGTCAATGGAAGAGTGCTATGTGAATTATTTTTTTCTGTTTAATTGACACTATATGGTAAGAAGCCAATATCTGACGATAGCAAATAATTTCTTTGAACTATATGTTTACTATAGATAGTATCATAAAATAGTTTACATAAACTTATAAACAGGAATAATGTTAAAAATAATAGACACATGCTGGATTTCGTCTTTATCGATAGAATTAAACCCTAGGCGCATGGTCCACTTTTTTTCAAATTATGAATTATTACTATTATTATTATTATTATTATTATTATTATTATTATTATTATTATTATTATTGAGCATCAGTTATTCATAGATTTCAAAAAGGCATATGACTCGGTTAAGAGGGAAGTTTTATATGATATTCTTATTAAATTTGGTATTCCCAAGAAACTAGTTCTATTAATTAAAATATGTCTCAGTGAAACGTACAGCAGAGTCCGTATAGGCCAGTTTCTGTCAGATGCGTTTCCAATTCACTGTGGGCTAAAGCAAGGAGATGCACTATCACCTTTACTTTTTAACTTTGCTCTAGAGTATGCCATTAGGAAAGTCCAGGATAACAGAGAGGGTTTGGAATTGAACGGGTTACATCAGCTGCTTGTCTATGCGGATGACGTGAATATGTTAGGAGAAAATCCACAAACGATTAGGGAAAATACGGGAATTTTACTTAAAGCAAGTAAAGAGATAGGTTTGGAAGTAAATCCCGAAAAAACAAAGTATATGATTATGTCTCGTGACGACAATATTGTACGAAATGGAAATATAAAAATTGGAAATTTATCGGGAGGAAATTAAACACAGAATAAATATGGGAAATGCGTGTTATTATTCGGTTGAGAAGCTTTTATCATCCAGTTTGTTATCGAAAATTCTGAAAGTTAGAATTTATAAAACAGTTATATTACCGGTTGTTCTTTATAGTTGTGAAACTTGGACTCTCACTTTGAGAGAGGAACAGAGATTAAGGGTGTTTGAGAATAAGGTGCTTAGGAAAATATTTGGGGCTAAGAAGGATGAAGTTACAGGAGAATGGAGAAAGTTACACAACACAGAACTGCACGCATTGTATTCTTCACCTGACATAATTAGGAACATTAAATCCAGACGTTTGAGATGAGCAGGGCATGTAGCACGTATGGTCGAATCCAGAAATACATATAGAGTTTTGGTTGGGAGGCCGGAGGGAAAAAGACCTTTGGAGAGGCCGAGACGTAGATAGGAAAATAATATTAAAATGGATTTGAGGGAGGTGGGATATGATGATAGAGACTGGTTTTCTCTTGCTCAGGATAGGGACCAATGGCGGGCTTATGTGAGGGCGGCAATGAACCTCCGGGTTCCTTAAATGCCAGTAAGTATGTATTATTATTATTATTATTATTATTATTATTATTATTATTATTATTATTATTATTATTATTATTATTATTATTGAAAACATGAAACAATTTTCCCTCACTTCCTGTCTTCATTCGCTTGCCAAGCTCGATATACAAACGAACGATGCAAATCGATGTGAGTCGTAGCAACAGGTGAGCCCCAAATTCCCTTCGTTATGACCAAAAACCGAATATATTTGGATTTATTTGGTAAAATGAAAGCTTTCGATTCAATCTTTCATAGATTTATCGTACCAGAACATATAGGCTAAACAAAGAAAAATCATTATTCATTCTTTTTTTATTTCCGTGTAATTAGTTTAACTAAACAGTAGACAAACAGACGAACTACTAACAACAAAGGATAAAAAATTTGTATGCAAATTTAAGTATCATATTTAACAAATCCTGAAAAAATGAGGTCTTAATGTTAAAAATTCGAAAACTTTAAAAACAAAAATAAAATGTCGTTTTTCTCAAAATGAGCTTCGGTTAGAATCTGACATTATTCTGAGCGCCTCAATTCTGAACTGACTCTATAAACTCTTAAAAGTAGCTAGTTTCCTAACAGTGACGTCAATACGGTACAAATTTGCCTCTTAAAGATAACATAAGACAAACATGAGACAAAAGACAGCCTTTTTTTTTTGGTTACTCAACTACTATGTTATTTATAGTCGACTAAATACAATGTCGAACCCGTAGATGGGCCAACATTCTTTCGTCGATGGAAAGTCTTCATTTTAAGTTCCGTTAAGGCATGTAGTTTGTCAACTGTAAACTTATCAAAGAACTATAGATAGTCTTCAAAACATTTCAACAATATGGGCGTAATAATATTATAGTCATCTGGCACAAACTCCCATCAACACCGTATGTACACAATTTGACATCAGGCACACAAATATTTATGTAAATTTGTATAACGTGTTTAACGATAATGAAATATTGCATTCCATTAAGAGCTTGCAGATAAAACATAATTGTACAGATTATGGAAATTTGAAATTTATTTTTTGAACTTATAGTACCATTTATCATTTCGTCGCTACACTAAAAGTAAACAAAGAATACTAAATGATAATGCATTTCATAAAAACAAACATTTGCACATGTCAGACGGTATAATCCGGGACAGTAGACCATGTGTGCCTGCGTCTCGGACAGCCCCTGCTAGCGACCCATACTGCGGTCGTGACGTGATTGCGTCCGACGTGATTTACTCATCTACGTCAAAAATAATAAAAAAGATTACTTTGTGCTTCGTAATTAGTTCTCGGGTTCGGAATTCATAGGTTGAGCCCAGCTTGTTTCAGTTTTAATATCGAACACATGGGCTGAGATAATGGATGTGATTTTCTATACCCCAGACTTAATGAGAGTTTAAAGGAACACCAATGTTTTATGGGAAAGAATTAAACACACTTCCTAATTTATGAATAGAATGTCTGCATGATACACTGAATTCATTAACATTTCTTTGTCCGCACAAGCATTCATTATACATTTTATTATTTCGTGTCAATTAGTGACTGACATCTAGTATGTGGCGTATTTAGGTGCAGCTATATTTCTTGTTCTCAAAAAACTTTCATATCCATGGTTCAAGAATTAAAACAGAAAATCAATATCCCGAATTTAAAAGAAAACTTACAAATTAAACCAAACCCTTTAACTCTATTAAATATAGAATATAATCTAAATTTAACAGAAGAAATACTGAAATCAGAAGTAAACACTGAAATAATGAAACAATTGTCTTTAGACACAATTAATATTAGGTACCCTCCACAAAACTGGCTTCATTTATACACCGACGGATCCTTGATCTCCAGAGAACAAGGTGCCGGTGCAGGTGTTACGTGCTGTCTCTTCTCACTTTATAGATCTCTTGGATATGGAACAACAAGTTTTGATGGAGAAATCGTTGCAATAAGTGAAAGTCTCAGGAATCTTCTATGCCACATCAATAAATTTAAGAATGCAGTTGTATTGTCACACTCCAAAGCAGCTATTCTATCAATAGTCTCTAAACACACACCTTCATCTCAAACAGCAGAAATAACTAAAATGCTCTCTCAACTAATATCACTCAATAAAAGAATTGTATTCCAATGGATACCATCCCATTGTGGAATCCTGGGAAACGAGAATGCGGATGCTTTAGCAAAGAAGGGCAGCACTGCTACTTACAGACCTGTTACTAAATCTACGTATTACTCTGTGAAGAGATTTATTAAATCTACATACTTAGACTTCAACAAACAAAATTTGATAACACAATCTCAAGGGAAAAAATGGAACTCTCTGCATCATAATCCACAGTTAATTCCCGATTTACCACGAAAATCGTCTGTAGCTGCATTTAGATTGGCAACAGGTCATGATTGTTTGGCCAAACACCTGCATAGAATTGGAATATATCAGTCCCCTAACTGCCCATTGTGCCACTCAAACCAAGAAATGGATTCGAAACACCTCAAAATCTGTGCTTCGGTGGCTGGTCATGATAATATCTTTGAAAAATATTGGAGTGCAAAAGGTCAAATGACTTTATTGTCAAACGCCTGGCATTAGAAAACAACAACAACATATTTCTTGTTCAATCTTATTCCATTATGTAATACATAGTTTATTTTCTCATATTATTACCAAGAGAAAGAATTTTTCTTCATTGACAAACAATATCATTCATCTTCAATATTCCAGCATTTTTTCCCATTCTGTCTTCACTCTATGACAATTAAGGCGTTCAGAATAATAACGCCAGATCCCAACTGACTTCAATCTTGAGATAGATGTATTTAGAGGAATTTACATTGACAACATTTTAAACCCTTTTGAATTAGGGAACTTACAATATTCCCAGAACTCTGATGTTTCTCAGATAAAAATCATGGGTTATTTGTTTTGTTTCTTCAGAGATCCCGGGCTTGCTGTATATAGTGACATCCGTCACAAACATGTCACGTCCGTCACATTGTTTTTCAAAGTATAGGCTAAACAATGGAAATTACTCGTAAAATACAAAAAGCACCATTAGATAGTCTCTGTCAGCGATACAATGAATCTGAAGTATTATTTTACTATCTTCAAAATAATGCTCGTAAACAAAACTAATGCATGACTTTTAGTGACGGGCGTGACAGCCAAACAAGAATGTAATTGAAAATATCCAGGAAACACTTGTTTTTTTTCTAATTTTCTAGAAATGTTATGAAGACACTGTTGTTCAATGATGACTTCAGTCACGTAATTTCATAGTAATAGTGAAATAATCATGTGAAACCCAGAAATCAAAATTTAGTCTACTTGGTGCAAACAAAGAGAAATTGCACTAAGTTTATGGTGAAAAATAGAAAAAAAGAACAAATCTTTAAAAAAATATAGTTCTTATTCTTTATGAATCTCTAATACTCCATTAAGGAACTGAAATTGTCCTATTTATAGCTGTAATTTTCCATTTTCAAAATTTTACCCTAAGGCTCATATACTCATGAACTACATTAATTATTTACCCTTTCTCACCCTTAAGACAAGTCTCAAAATGATGTAGGATCACGATCTTTGTTTTCTATAATCATTGATGTCGCTCTAATTTGCGGCAGCCAATCATGTTGCAGGTCGGCTACATTTAAACGTGTGCGTCTTGTGATTCGCTGATGAAGATGTTAAGCATTTCCTAAGGCTCGATAAATACTTAATATATAATCGCCCGCCATTTTGGCTCTTTCGTTGGCGTTCGCAGAAAGCATACGAGGACGTTATTTGCCGCTCAATTATTTGCTGAATTACAGTGCGTTTGATTTATTATCATAGGAGCTACGACATGATAATGTTTAACAGTGTGGCAAATAGATCCCTCGTCTGGTAGCTCGGCAACGAAAGAACAAAAATGGCGAAAGATACTACCTACCTAGACTTTATAGAGCCTTGACTTCCTAAGACGTAAGCAAAGAGGAGGAGTCACGCCGGGAATAACAGCGTCGGGACTTATAGGTGCAGCTGTGATACAACGATGGGAGCCTTTATATTCAAAAGGATGAAGACGACATTCTGTCAGTGGTTGCACGTAATTCATTTGGCACAAGGTTACGGTAAATCGATAACTTCTGAAGGTTTCGCTATGGTATACATAGCTATAATGTAGATACAGTGGCTTCTTTTATTTCATATTCACTTCTGTAACATTATGCTTTGAAGTATAAAAGCATAGTGTAATATATTATTCAGGGTTACATTTCTACAATCGATCATTTTTCTAATGAAAGCAGAAAAACTACATATTGTAATTTTGTGTGATATGTCTGGTCAATAAAAATCAAAATAAACTATGTGTATGTTGAAACACCGACCGTCGCCCACATCAGGGGAGCGCACATAGCTAATGAAGGGGAAAAATACATGTATGACAATGTTGATACAAAAATCCATACTTAAATAATTAATTATATATATATTCTTGAAGTACAGACCCGTACGTAATAAAACACCTTTACAGTTCACACAACTATCACACGATGAACTGAGGCCGAATAAACATCGTGGAACATATTGATTGTTATTATATTCCAAGTGTATCGTCTTGTTCACATTTACTTTGGCTTGATACGATACGTATTATTATTATTATTATTATTATTATTATTATTATTATTATTATTATTATTATTATTATTATTATATTGTACGAAACGGAAATATAAAAATTGGAAATTTATCCTTTGAAGGGGTGGAAAAATTCAAATATCTTGGAGCAACAGTAACAAATATAATTGCTACTCCACAGGAAATTAAACACAGAATAAATATGGGAAATGCCTGCTATTATTCGGTTGAGAAGCTTTTGTCATCCAGTCTGCTGTCAAAAAATCTGAAAGTCAGAATTATTAAAACAGTTATATTACCGGTTGTTCTGTATGGTTGTGAAACTTGGACTCTCACTTTGAGAGAGGAACATATGTTAAGGGTGTTTGAGAATAAGGTGCTTAGGAAAATATTTGAGGCTAAGAGGGATGAAGTTACAGGAGAATGGAGAGAGTTACACAACACAGAACTGCACGCATTGTATTCTTCACCTGACATAATTAGGAACATTAAATCCAGACGGTTGAGATGGGCAGGGCATGTAGCAAGTATGGGCGAATCCAGAAATGGATATAGAGTGTTAGTTGGGAGGCCGGCGGAAAAAAGACTTTTGGGGAGGCCGAGACGTAGATGGGAAGATAATATTAAAATGGATTTGAGGGAGGTGGGATAAGATGATAGAGACTGGATTAATCTTGCTCAGGATAGGGACCAATGGCGGGCTTATGTGAGGGCGGCAATGAACCTCCGGGTTCCTTAAAAGCCAGTAAGTAAGTAAGTATTATTATTTCAAATATAAAATATTAATGAATGGGTACATAAGAGAAAAGAGGAACACAATTGTTAAAATTGCAAGGGATAATCTTCCTAAAGATAGAAGACAGGGACGACTCAGAAAACAATGGTACGACTTAGGATGAGAAAAAGAGAATTGAAGAAAGAGTAGGCTATATGGAATGAAGAAGAAGAAGAAGAAGAGAGTATTTCAATAATTGAGTCTCCTAGAATCAAACTGGACTTTATCCAAACATTTGATTTGTCAGAAAATACGAAAAACTGCTGCAGTTAGACATACAATTTTTAGATAATAGGACTAATATCTAAAAAAAACAACAATTTATAGGAACACACTGTATGTACCAATTCATTTGTAATTTTATCTTATATAGAAAAAGTTACCAATAAAATTAATGGTACTATTTCCAATAAATTACAATTTCTTCTATTTTCTTTCTAAATTAATATCAATGACTTCTGTAGCAAATATGATTATTGTCATTGCCACGAGAAAAGTATGCCTTTGTGTCGTTGACAACGAAATGGATCACCTTCAATGTGTCATAGTGTGAGATAATTGTCAAGGATGGACATTCTTCTGCTGTGAATTCCATGGTTGTGGTCGCACGCACTCTCTGTGACATTGAGGCCACGTGTACCAAATCTGGAACGCGCGGGGCTCTTTCTGCTAATCAAACAACGACTTCCGTTCAAATTAGCCCCTGCTGATCGACCCAAACAACACAGCTACTCGGCTCCGAATCTAGTTTTTGCAGCGGCAGTCGGAAAGACTCATTGAGGACGTGCAATTCTTCTTAAATCCTCCAAGTCTCTCTTACCTTCATGTAGGATCGATGTCGACCAGTTTTAGTGCGGCGAAGTCAAGATGGAATTTGTCAATAATAATATTGTGAATAGGTCAGCAATGTGTGGCAAATCCTATAACAAATTTCTGTCGAACATTTTCGTACCCATTAAGGGGCAAGATCTATGAAAATACTTTTTGTTTTGTGTCTGTAAATGATTAGAAATTATGAGAAATCTTCGAAATGAAGATTAAAATGTTAGGTTGAATTTTTGGAGTCATATACGTAAAAATTGAGCGACATAAAAAATAAGGAATTGATACAAAAAGAGTTAACTTTATCATCTTTGGACACAAATGCAAATTTATTCAAGAGTTGAAATAGTGGACCACAGTTATTAAATTTTGTAAGAGATAACTATAAATTAGAAAGAAATACTCTCATGGTTCAAAAAAGATCAGAAAAGTGTATACAGTTGTCATATTACTTACTTACTTACTTGCAGGCTTTTAAGGAACTCACAGGTTCATTGCCGCCCTCACATAAGCCCTCCATCGGTCCCTATCCTGGGCAAGATCAATCCATTCTCTATCATCATATCCCACCTCTCTCAAATCCATTTTAATATTATCTTCCCATCTACGTCTCGGCCTCCCAAAAGATCTTTTTCCCTCCAACCTCCCAACTAACACTCTATATGCATTTCTGGATTCGCCCATACGTGCTACATGCCCTACCCATCTCAAACGTCTGGATTTAATGTTCCTAATTATATCAGGTGAAGAATACAATGCGTGTAGTTCTGAGTTGTGTAACTTTCTCCATTCTCCTGTAACTTCATCCCTCTTAGCCCCAAATATTTTCCTGAGAAACTTATTCTCAAACACCCTTAACCTATGTTCCTCTCTCAAAGTGAGAGTCGAAGTTTCACAACCATAAAGAACAACCGGTAATATAACTGTTTTATAAATTCTAACTTTCAGATTTTTTGACAGCAGACTGGATGATAAAAGCTTCTCAACCGAATAATAACACGCATTTCCCATATTTATTCTGTGTTTAATTTCCTCCCGAGTATCATTTGTATTTGTTACTGTTGCTCCCAGGTATTTGAATTTTTCCACCTCTTCAAAGGATAAATTTCCAATTTTTATATTTCCATTTCGTACAATATTCTCGTCACGAGACATAATCATATACTTTGTCTTTTCGGGATTTACTTCCAAACCTATCTCTTTACTCGCTTCAAGTAAAATTCCCGTGTTTTCCCTAATCGTTTGTGGATTTTCTCCTAACATATTCACGTCATCCGCATAGACAAGCAGCTGATGTAACCTGTTCAATTCCAAACCCTCTCTATTATCCTGGACTTTTCTAATGGCATACTCTAGTGCAATGTTAAAAAGTAAAATTATGTCATATTACTTCCAAGTAGGCTAATCGTCCTCTTCACGATGTAGCTGAGGCACGTATCAACGTCTTTGTTTTGACGTTATTCTTCATATCTGGCCACAATTTTCTCAACCTGCGTTGGTTTCTCAGTTATCCTTTGTTTGCAAGATGACATTTTGGTTTCCAGCAATATGTTGTAACATGACCGTCTCGTTTTACGTTCATCCTGTCTGATATACGCTCAGAATTTCCAGATGTGAAACACCTGAATGCGTTTGAATTAGTTGTACACCGTACGTTACAAATGTTACATTATTCACACCTCCAATGCATTCTAATGACATTTTTGTTTAGAGAATGATAGTGATAAACATAGTCAACATGAATAATTATTTCTTCACTCCACTCTGGAGTATTTACTGTATTACGGTAGTCATTGTTTGGTAGCTAATTACACTGTTCAACAAGAATTTTCCTCCGACTTAAAGCAATGTGTCCCTTATGGTTTGGTGTGCGCTGAATCCGAAAATGCATCTAATTTCTTCGTATCACGTAAGATTTTTAAGATATAGTATGATTTCACTTTTCGATAAGCGCTGATTAGGGGTTATAAACCAAAACAAAAGCTAGTTCATTTTATGAGTTTATGACTTACTTCCGGTTTCTTATGGTTGTTGGCATGTTCTTTTGTACTTCTAATAAATAAACAGATATTGGTCCCTTCTCTTCAATAACTTTCATAACAGTTCAAAATGAGGTCTATGCAATGAACAAACAAGGTTGTGGTGTTTAATATTTAAAAGAAAAGTTTACCATTTTGAGTAGAGGCAAATTAAAAGAAGACATTTTCATCGGTCCACAAATTCATAAAGTTATGGCTGACTCTTTATTTGAGGAAAAACTTTCTGTTACAGGAAGAATGAGACGGAGTGCTTTGAAAGATGTTTGCTCAAATTTCCTTGGAAATTTATTATGAAGCATTTTGAATCCCTAGTGTGTTGTCATTTTACCAGTAGGGGTGAAAAATTAAAAAAGAGAAGTTTTTTCATTAAAAATTTCAAATAATTTTCCCCGGAAAATGGTACGTGATCGGGAAATTTGAATTTTAAATTCAGATTTAGGGCACACTTATTAGTAATATTCACCTATTTTTATTTCAGAGCAAGACAAAAAATAAAAATTTGTTTTTCAGTGTTATAGGCTAATGAAACTGTTGCTAATAGAATATTGTGACTTAGCTGCTATATGAGTTCAGCTGCACACACGTTTCCATGTAAGCTGCAACAATTTGAATATATAGATGGATTTATTGAGTAATATTATACATACAGATGTTATATTATCATAATTTTCTCTAAAATCGAATGCACGGGTCTTCTGACCGTACGAGCTTTGTACCTAAAACAAGTCCCACTTTGTAGGTTCACCCCCCCCCCACCTATGATTACATCCAACCACTCTCTAAAAGAACACACATATTAAAATGAAAATGATACAACAAAACACATTATATAATATATCCTAACCTAAAAGACATAAACGTGTATAATTGGGTGGATACCATTATCCCTTCGTCAGTTTGCGTCACGAACTTCAACAGCTGAAGTTATAATCTTTCTCAAGAGGAACAATCCAGTCTTTTGTCCCCATTCTCTATTCCCCATGAGGTCAAGACATGCAAGCGAACTCCTACTCTGACTTAGCATCGAGGGTAGTAGATATTGTCTCCGTACATGTTCCAATTCGACAAATATGTCTATAGGAGTCCTTCGAAGGAGAAAAGATGGAATAATGATGGTTTGTGGACCTTAATAGACGAATTGCCATGGGTCGAAAAAAAGTGGACGAACTGTTGGTAGCCTAGAAAAGCGTGGACTATATTTTTTTATACAGTTTGTATAATATTATAGCAGATCCCATAAAAATTAATCCAGACACAACGTACAGACGTATTATAGAAGATTATAGACATAATATACTTGAAAACTATGCCAAATTTGATTGAAGACAAGTATTTCGTTGAAATACTTTTGTGATATTATCACAAGAATGGCTGGTTAGAATGTTATTTATTAAAATGTTTACATATATTTTATGCCGAAATGTAGTAATTATACACCTGGTAGTAGCCCTTTAATGCACCTCATTAAAGTACACCTATTCATTATAATTCAGTTGTTGTCCACACCTGTGGAGTAACGGTCAGCGCGTCTGGCCGCAAAACCAGGTGGCCCGGGTTCGATTCCCGGTCGGGGCAAGTTACCTGGTTGAGGTTTTTTTCCGGGGTTTTCCCTCAACCCATTATGAGCAAATGCTGGGTAACTTTCGGTGTTGGACCCCGGACTCATTTCATTGGCATTATCACCTTCATCTAATTCACACGCTGTTGATATAGCGTCGTAAAATAACCTACTAAAATAAAAAAATAAAAATTCAGTTGTTCAGCCAAGAGAAATCACCATTGTACCATTATGAAATCGCAAGTATCGATTATTCTCGGATATGCAATCGAAAGACAATTAGCGAAAAGTCACGGAGGCTGGAAATCCAATACTGTCACAGAAGGTAATATTGAAATAAATTCAATTTGTCGTCTCGTTTTTCAATTCTAAATCAATTTCCAGGTTATATCAAGATCGATGTTCATGTTATTCTCTAGATTATATCAAGGTCAATGACATTCGTTCCTCGGAAAAAATCAATACTTTTGCGTCTGCGCACATCTCACAATTTAGAAGGTCAGTTCCGCTCCTCACATAACCATAACATGAATACTTATGAATAATTTCAAGTTAGAAATATGGTCGAGCATAAAAAGTCGTATGAAACTTGCCTATAATGGTAATTAAGACGTTCGTATGAAAATTATGAAACTCGCTTGCGCTCGTTTCATAAACAAACATACTCGCCTCTTAATTACTACCATTATAGGCTCGTTGCATAATGTACTATTATAACATTGTGAAAAAGCAATTTACAATTTAATTTAAAACAAAATCCCAAAAAGAAAAATTGTATAAATTCAGACAAAATTATGAAATATATACAACTTTTTGTCTTGTAGCTTTAAATTCAGACCAATTTTCCTTTCACAGAATTCAAGCTCGCTCACAGTAAAAATAAATGCCTTCGTTCAATAATTCAAGGATTATAAGTAGTTGAAATTAATGTGTTTTAAACTACATGGAAAATTTATTAAAAGAACTGAGCATCCTGGCAATATTCCGGAGCTTAGCGGAGTATTGTACATGTGAATAAGGGAAGATGACTGGCGCTATAATAAAGAGTGATGGTGATGATAATATGAAGGAGATCGATGCGGCGAGCGGCACATTGTGAGGGCCGCAATATACAAACAGCGGAGCCCGCGATCGTGTTGACAGTAGCCAACATTATAGAGAACAAATCCCAAGTAATTCAGTGCTATTCGTCCTGAGCCATTGGACATTGAAACTGTGAGACAATGTCGACATTACAGATGTTATTCTCGTCGAATGTAAAGGACTTCTCTTTGGCAATAGTTAATTTATAACAGTGTACTGAAAGTCTAAAATGTGTCTCAGTTGAAACGTACAGCAGAGTTCGTATAGGTTAGTTTCTGTCAGATGCGTTTCCAATTCGCTGTGGGCTGAAGCAAGGAGATGCACTATCACCTTTACTTTTTAACTTTGCTCTAGAGTATGCCATTAGGAAAGTCCAGGATAACAGAGAGGGCTTGGAATTGAACGGGTTACATCAGCTGCTTGTCTATGCGGATGACGTGAATATGTTAGGAGAAATTTCACAAACGATTAGGGAAAACACGGGAATTTTACTGGAAGCAAGTAAAGAGATAGGTTTGGAAGTAAATCCCGAAAAGACAAAGTATATGATTATGTCTCGTGACCAGAATATTGTACGAAATGGAAATATAAAAATTGGAAATTTATCTTTTGAAGAGGTGGAAAAATTCAAATATCTTGGAGCAACAGTAACAAATAAAAATTATACTCGGGAGGAAATTAAACATAGAATAAATATGGGAAATGCCTGTTATTATTCGGTTGAGAAACTTTTATCATCCAGTCTGCTGTCGAAAAATCTGAAAGTTAGAATTTATAAAACAGTTATATTACCGGTTGTTCTTTATGGTTGTGAAACTTGGACTCTCACTTTGAGAGAGGAACAGAGACTACGGGTGTTTGAGAATAAGATTCTTAGGAAAATATTTGGGGCTAAGAGGGATGAAGTTACAGGAGAATGGAGAAAGTTACACAACACAGAACTTCACGCATTATATTCTTCACCTGACATAATTAGGAACATTAAATCCAGACGTTTGAGATGGATAGGGCATGTAGCACGTATGGGCGAATCCAGAAATGCATATAGAGTGTTAGTTGGGGGGCTGGAGGGAAAAAGACCTTTAGGGAGGCCGAGACGTAGATGGGAAGATAATATTAAAATGGATTTGAGGGAGGTGCGATATGATGATAGAGAATGGATTAATTTTGCTTTGGATAGGGACCGATGGAGGGCTTATGTGAGGGCGGCAATGAACCTCCGGTTCCTTAAAAGCCAGTAACTAAGTAAGTAAGTAAGTAAGTATGTCTCTGAAGTTTTATAATAGCTTACCTAATTCAGTTTCATCTTTGTTTTGATTTTCCGATGAACTCACTATAATGTAATAAGTTTCAATTAGACCATCTATGCTTATCTTATGTTACAATTGTAAATTTTACATTTATTGTCACATTAACGTTTTCGGTACGTTAGTGTACAATCTTCAGATGTGTATACATGATACTAATTAGGAACCAAGCCAATAGGCGCATGTATCGTGGACTTAAATGATCATGACTTATCAACAATATCATGTAACCAAGATCACGACGTAACAGCAACGACCAATGTGTTTTTAAATATTGATTTTAAACAAATTTAATTTTAATTTTAATAGTTTGTTTTACCATCTAATAGCATATAAGTGTTTTTAAGGTATTTTTAAGGTATTTATTTATGTAATCACTGTAACACATCATGGATATAGTATATTATGCACAAACACAGATCATTTAAGTCCACGATACATGCGCCTATTGGCTTGGTTCTTAATTAGTATCATGTGTACACATCTGAAGATGGTACACTAACGTACCGAAAACGTTAATGTGACAATAAATGTAAAATTTACAATTGTAACATAAGATAAGCATATATGGTCTAATTGAAACTTATTACATTACCTAATTCAACTAAAAATTAAAATAATGATTCAATCAAATCCTTAATTAAAAGAAACTTGTATGAACACAGTTTGTATAGCATTAACAAATATTTTAACTTGGCAAATAATTTTGTATGCTTTTTTATGCTCGACCATGCCGAAATGTAGTAATTATACACCTGGTAGCAGACCTTTAATGCATGTCATTAAAGTACACCTCTCATTAAATGTCAGGTCTTTCACCCAATGACGACTCAGGTTACAACTGTTCAGCCAATGACAGGTCAGCTTTCTACCATTATCAAACCGCAAGTATCGATTATTCTCGGATATGCAATCGAAAGAGAATTAGCGAAAATTCACGGAGGCTAGAAATCCAATACTGTCGCAGAAGGTTATGTTCTGTTACTATAATAATTAGCGTTAATTGTAAATAATATTCAAATAAATACAATTTGTCATCTCGTTTTTCAATGTCTAATTTTATTTCAATGTTATCTCTGTAGTTTCTTATGGCCTAGCAAGGTCAATGTGGACATCTGTTCCTCGGAAAAAATCAATACTTTCGCGTCTGCGCACATCTCACAACATACGGGTCATTGGTCAAGGTCAGATACAATAAAATTAATAACATCAAGTTAGAAATATGGTCGAGCATAAAAAGTCGTATGAAACTCGCCTATAATGGTAATTAAGAAGCTCGTATGAAAATTATGAACTCGCTTGCGCTCGTTTCATAAATATCCATACTCACTTCTTAATTTCCTTCATTATAGGCTCGTTGCATAATGTACTAATTTATGTTGACGTTGCTATGCATAATGTACTTATGTCCAAGCAATAAAGAAGCTATACATCTATCTATGAAACGCGACGCTACTATCGCAATTCACAGTAAGTTCACTTGAAATAGTAAATCAAATTTGAGACGACGTATTAAGAATAATGACATTAACAACAATTAAAGTCGTTCTCGGTTCGGATCCGGACGAGGGCGATTGATCTTAAAGGGTGATAAAATCTTTAGCACGACTTGCTTCTGGGAGAGAGTAAAGCTGTGGAAACCGTGTCACATATCTGCGGCACGATGAAGAACCCTGTCTCTGATAGAGGATTTAAGGGAAATTTACCGAAAATTTCTCTTCCACAATGAATTTTACAAGAAAATAATCTCTGCAGTTGAAAACGTTAAATAAATGCACTTATTACTAGTACTACTACCACCACTATAACAACTGATCATCGTCTGCACACTATGGATTGCCACTGCCTGTACTGGCATCATATTTCATTCTACCTCCTAAGTGAAACGCCCACACTCCTCTTACCTTTTAGATTGTCTCGTGTTACCTGTTTCGTCAAACTTTCTTTCCGCGTGTTTTCTTCATTCTTGTCTGTACTGATTAATCTGCCCCCATGTGTATATATTACTAACTCTTGCCTTATGACCGCGTTTGTGTTTCTTTCTACCCTTTGAATTGAATTGAAAGAGGTGAATTGTGAGGACAAATTTAAAAGGTACGCAATCGCGTCCTTGCAAGGGGTTCGGGGTTGGAAGAAACTAAATATGTGAGCTCCAAGCCTGTTGGCCACTAGTCTCACTCCGGGTTACGCTGCTCCACTGAAGGAGTTCTAGAAAATTTTGAAGGGGAAAAACCGAAAATGGACGTAACCTCTTAGGTATCACATACGCGAGGGGACGGAATCAAAATGATCACGGGACGGGACGAGAAGGAGATGGCTGGTGTAGATCTGCATATTGAAATGAACTGTGTCATTTTGCAGTGCAGGAGGAGTCGAGAAAACTCTGTCGTCTGTTGTTCGATGACAAGGCAGGTGAAGACCGCCAGGAGAGACGCCGTGAATTCTGAATCTGCAAATTGAAAGGTTCCCTGTCCTTTCGCATTGCGACTACATGAGTGACCTTGCACATGTATTTAATAATTTTATAGACTCTGAACTAGGGCATTAAGTCATTTGTTAGAAAAAAGGGGAACTTATGGAGAAGGGCATATAGGTCCGTGGCCCATTTCTCTTAGGGCTCATCCCGACATTTGTCTTAACGCCTTAGGAAAACCACGGAAATACCTTAGGCAGGATGAGTTGTCTCAATATAAGAGACTAGCCAATTTGGCTTTTAGGTAATAGGTCGATTGATTTATGAATTTATGATAGATGTAATTATTAATTAATTTAGAGTAAGTAAAGGGGTCATGGGGATATGAATGCAGGTCCGTGGCCCATTTCTTTTAGGGCTCATCCCGACATTTGTCTTAGCACCTTAGGAAAACCACGGAAAAAACTTAGGCAGGATGAGTCTTTCTACCCTTGAGCGGTACATCTTTTAACTCTTCTGAAATATGTGTTTTGAGCGGTACATCTTTTAACTCTTCTGAAATAAGTTTTTTGAGCGGTACATCTTTTAACTCTTCTGAAATATGTGTTTTGAGCGGTACATCTTTTAACTCTTCTGAAATAAGTTTTTTGAGCGGTACATCTTTTAACTCTTCTGAAATATGTGTTTTGAGCGGTACATCTTTTAACTCTTCTGAAATATGTGTTTTGAGCGGTACATCTTTTAACTCTTCTGAAATATGTGTTTTGAGCGGTACATCTTTTAACTCTTCTGAAATATGTGTTTTGAGCGGTACATCTTTTAACTCTTCTGAAATATGTATTTTGAGCGGTACATCTTTTAACTCTTCTGAAATATGTGTTTTGAGCGGTACATCTTTTAACTCTTCTGAAATATGTGATTTGAGCGGTTCATCTTTTAACTCTTCTGAAATATGTATTTTGAGCGGTACATCTTTTAACTCTTCTGAAATATGTGTTTTGAGCGGTACATCTTTTAACTCTTCTGAAATATGTGTTTTGAGCGGTACATCTTTTAACTCTTCTGAAATATGTGTTTTGAGCGGTACATCTTTTAACTCTTCTGAAATATGTGTTTTGAGCGGTACATCTTTTAACTCTTCTGAAATATGTGTTTTGAGCGGTACATCTTTTAACTCTTCTGAAATATGTGTTTTGAGCGGTACATCTTTTAACTCTTCTGAAATATGTGTTTTGAGCGGTACATCTTTTAACTCTTCTGAAATATGTGTTTTGAGCGGTACATCTTTTAACTCTTCTGAAATATGTGTTTTGAGCGGTACATCTTTTAACTCTTCTGAAATATGTATTTTGAGCGGTACATCTTTTAACTCTTCTGAAATATGTGTTTTGAGCGGTACATCTTTTAACTCTTCTGAAATATGTGTTTTGAGCGGTACATCTTTTAACTCTTCTGAAATATGTGTTTTGAGCGGTACATCTTTTAACTCTTCTGAAATATGTGTTTTGAGCGGTACATCTTTTAACTCTTCTGAAATATGTGTTTTGAGCGGTACATCTTTTAACTCTTCTGAAATATGTGTTTTGAGCGGTACATCTTTTAACTCTTCTGAAATATGTATTTTGAGCGGTACATCTTTTAACTCTTCTGAAATATGTGTTTTGAGCGGTACATCTTTTAACTCTTCTGAAATATGTGATTTGAGCGGTTCATCTTTTAACTCTTCTGAAATATGTATTTTGAGCGGTACATCTTTTAACTCTTCTGAAATATGTGTTTTGAGCGGTACATCTTTTAACTCTTCTGAAATATGTGTTTTGAGCGGTACATCTTTTAACTCTTCTGAAATATGTGTTTTGAGCGGTACATCTTTTAACTCTTCTGAAATATGTGTTTTGAGCGGTACATCTTTTAACTCTTCTGAAATATGTGTTTTGAGCGGTACATCTTTTAACTCTTCTGAAATATGTGTTTTGAGCGGTACATCTTTTAACTCTTCTGAAATATGTGTTTTGAGCGGTACATCTTTTAACTCTTCTGAAATATGTGTTTTGAGCGGTACATCTTTTAACTCTTCTGAAATATGTGTTTTGAGCGGTACATCTTTTAACTCTTCTGAAATATGTATTTTGAGCGGTACATCTTTTAACTCTTCTGAAATATGTGTTTTGAGCGGTACATCTTTTAACTCTTCTGAAATATGTGTTTTGAGCGGTACATCTTTTAACTCTTCTGAAATATGTGTTTTGAGCGGTACATCTTTTAACTCTTCTGAAATATGTGTTTTGAGCGGTACATCTTTTAACTCTTCTGAAATATGTGTTTTGAGCGGTACATCTTTTAACTCTTCTGAAATATGTGTTTTGAGCGGTACATCTTTTAACTCTTCTGAAATATGTATTTTTGACCTATTTTCATATACAGTGAAACTTCCCAATAGCGGACACCGCCGGGGAAAAATTAAATGTCCGTTATTGAGAAGTGTCCGCTATTTAGAAAATCGTTAGTATGTATACAGTACATCAAAATACAAATATCAGTAAGTTTACCTTCCCAGTCAGATGCAATTTCTGGATCAACAGAAGCAGATTCACCACATACACTTTTGTAGGAAATATTGTGTCGTGACCGAAACTTGTCTTGCCAACACCCGAAGCTTTAAAATTAGAATAACCCAACTATTTTTCAATTTCTAAGCTTTCTCTCTAATCAAGGTCCCAGATAAAGGCATCTTATTTGCTCTAGCACAGGCGAACCATTCATATGTTTTAAATTGTCAATGGCAAGCCCCTCAGTTTTAGGAAAAGCTCTTTTTGTGTCCTCAATTGCATTCTCAGTGTATGATTTTAAAATAACATCCTTGTTTTTCAAAATTTCACTAACTGAGTTTTTCCCACATTAAACTTTGTGGCCAGCTCACGAACACTTAATTTCTCCTTCTCACTATGCTTTACAATATCCACTTTCTCTTTCAGTGACAAACGTTTACGTTTTTGTGACATTTTTAATGTGCCTGTACTTCCGAACACTCAACTTGACAAACTAAGAAAGTATGGACTGCTCACGTACAGTATCACAACTAACAACTGTGCTGCTTACCTTCAGTAAAGTACAAGAATGTTCAAATGCACGATAATGACTGTTGCAAAGAATTCCGTTTAATTTTACAACCGCCTTTTTCTTTTTTTCTTTCACGCTGTCCGTTATTTGGAAGTTTTAATTGTTGTTGGGAGATACATTTCAGTGTCCGCGTCCGTTATTGAGAATGTCCGCTATTTGGAAGAATTTTATCATAAGGGCCAATCTTGCAGTGTAGGCTTTCACGGCCGGAGTCTATAGATGTAGATTCATTTTCCGGGCTGAGAGGCCGTGGTCTATTAGTTGGTTTTATACTAGACGTTTCGTCTGCAACTGCGGCAGACATCTTCAGTGGAGTGGTATCCGAGGTCGCAAGACTCTTCTCGGCCCGCGGGCCGCACTATAAATACGCCCGCACAACCAGACACAGGATCAGTTGCCTCAGGTACGCCGAGAAGAGTCTTGCGACCTCGGATACCACTCCACTGAAGATGTCTGCCGCAGTTGCAGACGAAACGTCTGGTATAAAACCAACTAATAGACCACGGCCTCTCAGCCCGGAAAATGAATCTACATCTATAAGGGCCAATGTTATTTTGCAGGGGAATTTTAAAATGTCCGCTATTGAGAGGAGTCCGCTATTGAGAAGATTCCGTTAAGAGAAGTTTCACTGTACCACAATAGGCACCACCGTAATACTACTACTACTGCTACTACTACTACTACTGTTACTACTACTACTGCTACTACTACTACTACTACTACTGCTACTACTACTACTGGTACTACTACTACTGGTACTACTACTACTGGTACTACTACTACTATTGCTGCTACTGCTACTATTGCTACTACTACTGCTACTGCTACTACTGCTACTACTACTACTGCTACTACTGCTGCTACTACTACTGCTACTACTACTGCTGCTGCTACTACTACTGCTACTATTACTATTGCTACTACTACTACTGGTACTACTACTGTTGCTACTGCTACTACTACTGCTACTACTGCTGCTACTACTACTACTGCTACTCCTACTACTACTACTACTGCTACTACTACTACTGCTACTGCTACTGCTACTACTACTACTGCTACTGCTACTACTACTACTACTACTACTGCTACTACTACTATTGCTATTACTACTACTACTACTGCTGCTGCTACTACTACTTCTGCTACTACTACTACTACTGCTACTATTACTACTTCTACTACTACTACTATTGCTACTGCTACTACTGCTACTACTACTACTGCTACTACTGCTACTACTACTATTGCTACTGCTACTACTACTTCTGCTATTACTGCTACTACTACTACTACTGCTACTACTACTTCTGCTATTACTACTACTACTACTGCTACTACTACTACTGTTACTACTACTACTACTACTACTACTACTACTACTAATGATGATTATAATAATAATAATAATAAACAAAATTACGAAAGCAAAACCCTAATTGTTGGTGCAATGGAACTGCATCTAAGTTCTGCATAGTCACTGCTTAGAAATGCGCTACTGTAAGCCGCAATAATTTGATGTTATTAAAGAGTGTGTGATTGGCAGCTAAATTCAGATTAGTTCAAAGCACACAGTGACGATGAGTGGGAAGTGCAGTAACGATGATAATATTACAAGCTGATTGGCTTGTACACTGTATGCAGTATTTGTACGTATAGCATGTGTACAGAAAGCAGTGTTTACCTCCAATCAATTAATACAATCTTCAATGATTTGGTTAATATGTAGATGTCATTGCATTACGTAACATGATTCCAGTGAAATGGTCATGCAAACCACGTCTTCGGAAAGTTTAATTTATAGCTGGATTGTTGTTTCCCCAGCATGATTTGTGTTTCAGTAATCATAAAACTTTCGAAGTTCGGATTTGACTTCCGAAATCAACAGAAGCAACTCAGCGCTAGTTTTACCAAAGACTAAGCTTGAGCAAAACAATTTGGAGAAGATGGTTGTGTTCTGGTGAGAAAATTATGATAAGTGAAAGTGTCTTCTTTATATGCCCTGACGTTTGTTTCTTAGAAATGGATAGCATTTTAAGTGTCTATTTTAAATTTTATAAGCTTATTTCACGCACCCTAAAATCCCAGGTTTATTAATAATAACTATTGACCAGATACTTTGTATTCGACAGATAATGGAGAAAAAATGGGAGTATAAGGGTACAGTGCATCAGTTATTCATAGATTTCAAAAAGGCATATGACTCGGTTAAGAGAGAAGTTTTATGTGATATTCTTATTGAATTTGGTATTCCCAAGGAACTAGTACCATTAATTAAAATGTGTCTCAGTGAAACGTACAGCAGAGTTCTTAAAGGTCAGTTTCTGTCAGATGCGTTTCCAATTCACTGTGGACTAAAGCAAGGAGATGCACTTCCATCTTTACTTTTTAACTTTGCTCTAGAATATGCCATTAGGAAAGTCCAGGACAACAGAGAGGGTTTGGAATTGAACGGGTTACATCAGCTGCTTGTCTATGCGGATGATGTGAATATGTTAGGAGAAAATCAACAAACGATTAGGGAAAACGCTGAAATTCTAGTTGAAGCAAGTAAAGAGATAGGTTTGGAGGGTAAATCCCGAAAAGACAAAGTATATGATTATGGCTCGTGACGGGAATATTGTGCGAAATGGAAATATTAAAAATGGAAAATTATTTTTTGAAGAGGTTAAGAAGTTCAAATATCTTGGAGCAACAGTAACAAATATAAATGACATTCGGGAGGAAATTAAACGCAGAATAAATATGGGAAATGCCTGTTATTATTCGGTTGAGAAGCTTTTATCATCCAGTCTGCTGTCAAAAAATCTGAAAGTTAGAATTTATAAAACAGTTTTATTACCGGTTGTTCTTTATGGTTGTGAAACTTGGACTCTCACTTTGAGAGAGGAACATAGGTTAAGGGTGTTTGAGAATAAGATGCTTAGGAAAATATTTCGGGCTAAGAGGGATGAAGTTACAAGAGAATGGAGAAAGTTACACAACACAGAACTGTACGCATTGTATTCTTCACCTGACATAATTAGGAATATTAAATCCAGACGTTTGAGATGGGTAGGGCATGTAGCACGTGTGGGCGAATCCAGAAATGCATATAGAGTGTTAGTTGGGAGGCCGGAGGGAAAAAGACCTTTAGGGAGGCCGAGACGTAGATGGTAAGATAATATTAAAATGGATTTGAGGGAGGTGGGATATGATGATAGAGAATGGATTAATCTTGGTCAGGATAGGGACCAATGGGCGGGCTTATGTGAGGGCGGCAATGAACCTTTGGGTTCCTTAAAACCAGTAAGTATTCCTCCAAGTAAAATTCCTACGGTCACTTAATATTACCCTAAGTAGAGTCGGAATAGGGTAGGGTAAACAGCTAGTAATCATGCCTTGTACATTGGGCTGCAAAAGAAATCCCGATAAGAAATTATATCGTTTTCCGAGGACTTTAGCGTACAGGCAATGTGGAAAGCTATTTTCCTGAGATTATTTTTTTAACAGGCAATGTGGAAAGCTATTTTCCTGAGATTATTTTTTTAAACATGTAAATACGACTTTTACAACACGTTCACGTTATTGTTTAATATGAATTGATTTTAAGTTATTCACATACTTTTATTTCACAACATTAATAAGAATACCACACGAAAATAGTGAAACTGCAGTTTATATGGTATTCCACAGTGTTCCTTATTATCCATGGATGCTGTCATTGTTACAGTCGATATACACGCCCAGTTTATATGCAATGCCTTCTGTATATCTCTATTTCTATTGCTTCCTAAGCCAAGTCCTCATAACACGATAACATTTCAAATCGATAGCGACTTCGACTCGGCATTTCTTTTGCAGCCCAGTGTACTCAGAGAGGTTTTTATGAATGCAACGACTAAACAGAGTAAACAAAAGAATCAACAAAAATTGCAACAATGTTCTTAAAGCTATAGCATGGATAAATATATAATAGGATGCGAAACTGCGGTCAGCACCATCTGGCGGTGGGGGGCTGAAATAAGATGATCAGCACCCAACGTCGTAGGTGGTGAACATTAGAACTACGTGTTGGGTACATTACCCAGAGTTCTCTATTTATCCGTTCGAGATATTGCTCGAGGACTCGACGAGGAGCCAAGATGGCAGACAGAAACTTGCTAATAAGTTAACATAAAGTTATATTACGTGTGTGTATAAGCAGTGTATGTTAAACAGTGATATTTATGGACGTAGTAAAAATAATGTTGTTGAATGTATTGTAAAGTAATAGTAATATAATAAATTGAACTATCTAAGTAGTTCTTTCAGTCTTTTCAATAGCGATGTACAATAAATACCCAAAGAATACAATCCCAATTATCTAACCTTTTGCTTTATTTTTTTGTCTCTGTCTGGTTATATTTTAATTGGGTAGTGTAAAATAGATCGTCTCTTTTATCTTTCTGTTGGCTCCGGTAAGAATTTTCAGTAGAAGCTGCTGTGAGGAATAAAAATGTAAATGTTTTATTTTAAATTGGGTTAGTTTTGAATATCGATGAGGGTGGGAGGGAATACTTTCTGCATAGTTTAATATTTTCGTCACCAGGTGCGGTGCTAAATGCATGGAGTAATTACTCTTTTCGCTACTTGGTGCGCTGCTAGATGTAATAACGCCCCTCCCTCCAACAGGTAGCAGCAAGATCATTTTCTACAACAGCGCCTCTAGTATGTGTTACGGGAAACTCGGTAAATATCGCATCCTATTATATATTCGTCCATGGCTACAGCATTCACAGTATTTTCATTTACGAAAAACTTAATATTTCTTCATGACGTAATTAGGTAATAGTTATTTGTATAATATTAGACCAGTTAATCGTTTACATATTGCTTCCGTAATATTCAAAATAAAAAAATGTACGATAATTATTTAGTTCGACAATTTTTCATTATGCAATGAATTTACGTTTCAAAGTTGTAGTATACATAGTTTTCTTAAAACATATAATTTTATTGTGTAATTTAAATATTAATCTACAATAAAATTAAATAAAATTCAAACATTCCGAGCTTGTCAATCAATTTGCCCATCTTTTCTCCAAATACTCGTACAGACCTTTCGGCACCTCCATAAACATTGCACGCTTCCTTTCCTACTCAGATTCTTTTTTCTTACTAATATCAATCAAATGAGTGAGTAATGTGTCAAGTTTTATATTATTTTCCTGCTCTTTAATCTTTTTCTCCTGTATCTTTGGTTCGATGTTTGTTTCGCATTTATTATCTCCACTAACACTACTTCATCCTCACGACTACATTTGCTTGACGACGCAATTGCTAGGGACACTACATTAGGCTTTCCGAAAAATTTAATCAAACTGTTGAAAATATCCAATGAATATGAACTTGAAACATTCATAATTATTATCACATTTCGTTTGTTTCATTTTCTTCAAGTTTTTTAACTTAAGTTAGCAATATTTCGACGTAATATTGAATAGATTTTACATTAAGTTTTTTTCATATTCGTTGCCAAACCACTTTATTTCTGATGAATTCAGTTTGTTTTTATATTCTTCAATCACTTGTTAAACTGCATTGTGGGACCAACGAATGTTATTAACAGCTTTGCAATCTTTAGCATTGAACCTGTACTGATCGTGTAATTGTTGCTGATCATATATTTGACATGGAACCTAAAAACAATTATTATGTAAATTAATAACTCAAATGCCAACATTCAGAATTTTCTTAATTTTAACATCAAGTCATTAAAATAGTATATTATTTAATTGAATATAATATACGAGTGCAAACCTTTGTTGATGAAAATAATCTTTGCATTCCATTTTAATGTTCGTACAGTCCAGCTGCAATTCGTACTTCAATAATCAAACTCGAAAACAATTGCTTACTTAAAAACCAATATTAATCTGTGCATGACGAGTTTAACCTATTCATCTCTTTACGCGGAGTAAAAAGTGAATTTGTGAACGACTGACAGAATTATCAACAGTAATCTCACTAGAGGTTTTGATTTTATCGATAAATCTGCGAGTGGAACTTGAGTGGGATTTAATTGACTATTGCACGATTAGAAGAAAGTATATCAAGATTATAAGTAACAAAGTACTCCAATACAATAAAATATTAATTGGCTTACGAAAATACAACTGTCTTCAAATGTATTATTGTACCATCTCAACATTACGCTAGATGGCAGTAGTGTTTTATGATTATGTTTTCTTGTTATCAGTTGTGCCAACTATGGAATCTTCATTGAACTCTGTGGACGGTTACTAGTCAAGAAGGCTTTTTTGATTCAGTTTCATTTCTATTAAAACAGTTGCATTCCACTTCAATTATGCCGATCCCAGTAATCAACGTCACTTGACAGATGATTTTCAATAAATCTTAGTATTAAACAATCTCTGATACGTGACTATTCATAATATCATATAGCAGAAGCTATAACAAACATAACCTAAATAATGTAAACGAGTGTTAGAAAAGTTTTAATTAGGGATGATGAAATAAACAAGAAACGTTTTAATTAACGATGATGAAATAAAAAATTAACATGAATAATTTTAAAAGAAACAATTATTGAAAGTACAATTTTCAAATTTGAATGTTTTAGTGGTTGGTGG